>NW_026099572.1:33015619-33066726 GCF_025091365.1 Daktulosphaira vitifoliae | reverse complement strand
TCGAAAGATGTATGGATCAATATAATTCTTTTTCATATAGATGCATGATATCATTATCTATCATTTGGTATATTTTTTTTATAAATCTGACTTTTTACCTGCCTTCAGAGGGGGGTTCAAAATGACAACTTTTTCACAAAAAAGTTATAGCAATATAAAATTAAAAACCCAGCACAGGGGTGTCGCGGCACAGTGGTGACGTGGCATAGATGGATCAAGTATAATGATATCTGACAGTGATTAAAATCACTATAAAAAAAAAACGCTTCGATGCAAATCTTTAGACAGTGTTTAATTTTAAAAAATTGATGGATTATTCCAAAAGCTACATGATCTACTATTTCCTTATTAATATCCTGATTAAGATAAAGTATATCGAATGAAAAAGAGATTATTAAAAAATAATATTTCTCATAAAAAATTGTATTGATCCATACACTTTTCAATATGTCATAGCATTATAAAGTTAAAAATGTAAAAAATAAAATCGAGAATTTTCACACAATAATAGCATTTGGTAGCCATTTTCACCATGAAAATAAAATAAAGTCCGAAATTTTTTTTCTGCATAATAAAGTATATTACATTAGCTTTAATTTAAGATATATATAAAAGTGTCAGACCTTCCGGAACACTTTCAAAAGTTACGTTGAAAAAGTTCTACTTTCTATATGCATTTTTATGTTTTGAATCCCCCCTGTATTTAGGGAAATGGTCCGATTTAAAAAAAACAGTATATCAAATGAAAGATCTATATAAATACTACTTCTTATAAAAAAATTGTAATGATCCATACATTTTTCAAAAAGTTATAGCATAATAAAGTTAAAAATGGAAAATACAAAATCGAAAATTTTCACACAAAAATAGCATTCGGTAGCCATTTTCACCATGAAGATAAGATAAAGTCCGAAATTTTTTTTTTTCATGATAAAGCATATTACATTAGCTTTAATTTAAGATATATATAAAAGTGTCAGACCTTCCGAAACACTTTCAAAAGTTAAGTTGAAAAAATTAATTTTTTGTCACATATAAAAAAAAATATACTAAATGATAGAGAAAGACATTATGCGTCTATAAAAAAAAGAATTATATTGATTTGGTTATTTTTAAAAAAGTTATAGCAATTTTAAGTAAAAAAAATTGAAAAAATATCGAAAATTAGCGATTTTTAAATTTGTAATTTTTTTGGAGGTTTCCCCCATTTACAGGGAACGATGGAATTTTTTTCAATTTTTGAGGGTAATGTCTTCGACTAGATACAATTTGTGATCTTTTGACGTATCATTGAAAGAAATCGGATCGGTGAGAGCTGAGAAAAAGTGGTAACAGACACAAAAAAAAAAAAAAAAAATAAACACATCTTAGTAAAACCAATACTTTCTCAGCTTCGCATCGAAGCTAAAATATAAAAAAGGATTTTTTTACGAAAAACGTATTTTTTTTATTAACTTTGATGTGTGTTTTCACTGTAAAGACACAATACAGTCCGAAATTTTTTTTCCCCATAATAAAGTACATTGCATTAGCTTTAATTTAAGATATATACATAAGTGACAGAGTTTCCGGAACAATTTCAAAAGTTAAGTTGAAAAAGTTCTACTTTCTATATCCATTTTTTAAATTTGAACCCTCAGTATATAGGGAAATGGTCCGATTAAAAAAAAAAGTATGTCGAATGTACTTCCAAAAAAATTACAAATTTATTTTATAAATCTGACCGTTTACCTGCCTACAGGAAAGATTCAAAATGACAACTTTTTCACAATAAATTTACTTTTTCAACTTAAATTTTGAAAGTGTTCCGGAAAGTCTGACACTTATATATATATCTTAAATTAAAACTAATAAAATATATTTAATCATGGAAAAATAAAATTTCGGACTTTATTTTGTCTTTACGGTGAAAATAGTTACCAAATGTTATTTTTGTGTGAAAATTCTCGATTATATTTTGTAATGTAATGCAACATTTATAATTATTTTCTTAACAATCCGACATAATTTTCCATGAAATCAAATAAATTTATTTTCACCCACACAGAGATGGATGTTTAATATTTCTCTGGGTACTAAATAATAAAATTTACTTGGATTACTGTCTTACATTACATGTTATAAAATGTAAAAATATCTATGTCTGAGACGTCCACGATCCCTCCTCAAATCTATCCCTGTACCCATATATTTACATGAAATCATGCGATAGTTTTTCGTGTCTCCTGAACAGTAATTAAAACGGAATTAAGCTATAGATAAATGATTTATAGAATACTAGACGATTATTTAGACGGTAAATAAATTATTTAAATGATGGGAAGTGACCTGTAAGTTAAATCCACAAAAATTATCAGCTGAGTTAAAATAACTACTTTTATTATATAATATTCTTTGAATGCGTTGACATTAATTTATACGTAGCTTGTTTTAGTATATTATAACGGTTATTTTGTTTCGTCATCTCTTTCTTGTTTTGCCTACTGCGCATCCATATAACTCTGGCCTCATCGTTACCTATAACATTTTTATTTTGATAGGGCGGAGTTAACCCCAACTAATATCCACATGATGTGAGTATGCGTGTAATGCGGCATAAAGATATGTTTGTTGCTGTAGAATCCGACCGCTGCCCACTAAAACGGTACTGTGTAATCATAGTATTGCTATAAAGCCGGTATTGGACAGAATGTGAATAGTAGTCATACGATACTCGTCTGCTCTCATGTACGCGGACACTCTGTATATGTTCTAGTAACTGTATAGTTGTTCGTTTATATTGTATCGTTTACTGCAATATTATGTTATAGTATAAGAAGAATTAGTCTGTGATTAATATTAGTTAGTTAGTTTTAGATTTGTCGCCGTTACGTTTTAAATATATTTAACATTTTGGTTGGATTGGCACACGATTACCTGCAATCGTCTTAAACGTGATAATTTATTTAAGTTTTCCTGTTTTAATATAAATTAACAATTTTTTTATTTTTAAATCCAACCAATAATCATACAGTATGATACGTCTTCTTGAAAACGCGAACCATTCGTACGTATTCGACTTCGAAGAAAATTTTCATTATGAATGGACTCGGCAATGGATGACAGAAAATTGGACTAATGGATTTTATTATTGTACAATTTATGCAATGCTTGTTTTTGGTTTACGGCGTTTGATGCGCGACCGTGTTGGATTCAGATTGAAAGGGTTGCTAGTTCTATGGAATACAATGTTGGCCACATTCAGTTTAGTTGGATTTACTAGAACAGCCCCTGAACTTTTCAGAGTTCTAAACAAATATGGTTTGCATCATTCGGTTTGTGTTACTAGGTAAGATTAATAAATATATCAATTATAATCTCTGCATGAATATTTTTAATTAATAATATTTAGTTGGGGAAAATGTTAAATAACAATTTTCTATCATGAATTATTTTTTTAGTGAAGGTACAATATTATTACAAGCTATTTTTTTGTAAAGTTATGTATTATACTTTCTAGAATGAATTTATAACATCATTGTCTAATTCTTTATTTAAGTAAATCTAAAGGATATGTATAAATATTTATTTCTGACGTTTAAATAAAACTTATTTTTTTTTTTTTGTACAACTGTTTTGTGATCCTAAATTTTGTGTATATTTTGGTCATGTAATAATAATGCCTCATTTTACTTTTCTGTAATTAAAATTATCAAGAATGTAATATTTTTGTATTGTCAATTTTTTTGTTTTTGTAAATTTTGGTAGTTGTATTTGGTAAGGTGAATCACAGGAGAATGAATAGTTAAGAGGTTTTTATATTTTGAAGCTCTTTATTAGTTCATTATATTTTGATATCACTCTCATAAAATTAATAAAATATTTGTTTTCTAAAAAAATCCTCTTATAATAATAATGTAAAAATATCTATTATTAACTATTAAAAAATGTAAATTTATTATGTTGATTATTTTTATGCTGAGATTAGAGTTATATAGTGAATGAAAAGCTAATGATATTGTATCAATAATATTGATTTTGCAGTTGGATTTAATTTAGTGATGTACTTTTTATAAAAACTACTAACAAAAACTTGTTACAATCAGAGATTAGATAATTTTTTTAGTTATTAACAAAATAGTGTTTTGTTCACTAGTGATATTATCCTAGTTGTGTTTAAAATTATTTTCTTAAAAATATTAAGTTATAAGTGAAAGTTGACTTGGCATGACCATAGATATTTTTTATTAATCACTTAGATTATATTATCATGAAAAATCATCTGAAAAAATTAATTTGTTCTGTAAAGGTAACGAATAAGAATTTGTAAATAATTATTTCATCTTTTAAATTATGTATTTATTGTTATTAATCATTGGAAAATCCTAAAAAAAGTAATTGTGGTTATTGAACTAACTTTCTAAATCTATGAAATCGAAATGTAATATTTTTATTTACACAATTAGTTTAAGTCATTGTAAAATAGTAAAAGCAGGAAAGAATTACTAGAAGATATATTAAAATTTATGAACTGTAAATAAAGGTTTAAAATAAAAACCAGATCTTATTATTACTTATATGAGACAAATTATTTGTTACTATTTGAACTATATTCACAATTTATGCCTATACATTTTTTTTTTATCTTGTATGTTTTGTAGATAGTTACAGCATACATGTATATTTATACAAATTTTAGTGCTAATAGAGATAAAGATAGTGAAATAAAAATTTGAAAAATTACAATATAAGGGCCATATCTAATGTAAACAGTGTTGATTTTCATAAAAAATTTAATGAAATTGATGATTAGTTTATAGAATACTTTGTTGATTTATTAAATATGAATAAAATAGAATTTCATGTATATACATAATTATTTAGTATATATGAAGGTTATATTTTATTTACAATAATAAAATCTTCTAACAATTTAAAAACATCAACTTGAATATTACCATTGTGTTATTAAATAAATATTAGTTTATTAAAATGTTTTAAGTTATTATTTTTACCTAATTCATTAAAAAAAGGTTTTTGTTTGTTACAATTTATAGTACTATTACTTATAAATACAATGTGTACTTGAATTTCATATGCCTATTAAAATTAAATATAGTTATACTATGTTATCATTTTAGTGTTAATTTGTAAAATATTTTTTTACTTCAATAATTTAATTTTAATTATGTAAGGTGCCTCAAGTATACAATTTAATGGAGATCATAAAAGCACTATTCATTTTAAAATAATATCTGTGTTAAATAGTGTTAGTTGATTGTGCCTCAATTGTGTACATAACAAATATTTGTATTATAATGTCTAGTGGTCATGGTTAGAGTGGATCATTTGAATTTTCTAAACAACCCCTAGGATATAAAACAAATTATTTTTGTCACTTGAAAAATTTAAAAATTATAGATAACCAAGTTTGCACAGGATCATTCAATTTCTGTATCCTTTTCTTAGATTATAATTTTGATTATTGTTAAAACTTAGTCATAATAGAATTTAAGCAAAAAATCAGTATAATTGCATATATTTTAAATACTCTTAGAATGTAAATAAAATATTACATATATATAATTAACTTATATAACTACAAAAATTAGAAATGATTATCATTAATGTTAAAAATAAAATTCTTTGATCCATTTTTAATTTATCTTGGTATGAAATTAAAAATTAAATGATTTTTCATTTTTGTGGTAGGAATACAATAAGGAGAAACTTCTCTTTTTACTATTTACTTAAAAAAAATATGTGTAATCAATGGCGTATTTAATGGGGGTCTAAAAGACCTTAATCCTCTCATTGGCCATGCTAAACAAATATTTTAGATGAAAAATTAAAAAAAAAAGTTACTTCAACTTAATATTATTTTTCTATATTAGCCTCTATTGACGATCTTGTGACACCTCTGTGTAAAAATGTCCAATCTTATTTTTACTTAGTGATAAAGTAAATATTTCTTTAAAAAAATTGTTGATTATTTTTTGTTCAATCTTTTATATTTAAGAATTTTTGTCGTGTAAACCCAAAATGGTATTAACCTTATAGTTCAAACGTGATAAATATAAACATCTCTTTGTTATTTTGAAATTAAGCAATTATATAAATTACTTGTTATATATATATATTAGCTAATACAAATGTTATTGTCTAGCGATTTCCTGTTTTACCGTGTTCGTAAACATTTTTTTTATACACAATGATATTGTTTTGTTTTTGGTTAAATTACATTTGTTAGTAAAATATTCTTAATTATAATCGTGATAAAAGTTTTGATCTTTTAAGTAAATTACATTGGACAGTTTTTATATTTATAAAATGTATATAATTTTATATATTTCTGGGAACGTATAAAGAAAATAAAAAATGTCTATTTTATACTTAAGTGACAGATTTCGATATTTTACATTTTAAGTTAATAATTATAACACGTTTTACTTGAAAATTGGTAAAATTTAAACAATATTTTCATATGTATTGATTATATTAAGTTTTAAAGATAATCTTGTAAACCCACTAATTAAACTACTAATAATTGAGAATTTTAACTATTAATTTTTTTTTTGTATTTTTTCAATAGCATATAGACTGATAGATAATATACCGTAAAAAAATTTAAATTGTCCTCATATAAGAACAAAATTACAACGAAAATTTAAAAATCTAAATAGCTAAGAACTTTGATATTTAAACGATTGGAATCAGAGATTGTAACTGTTTGATTTGTTTTCGTTTTTGGTTTTGGATTATATGTGGTCTTAGCTTTCAGTTAGAAAATTCAGAAAAAATCAGTTTTAGTAAAGTGGTATCAGTCTATATTTATACGGAGGGACTGAAACTGTTCGATATTTTGTGGTTGTTAAATTTTTGTAAAAATGAAAACCAAATATCAGTTTTAATATGATTACGTAGTTACGTGGAACTAAAATTGTATTAATTAAGAACTTTGATATAAAAAAGAAAAATCAATATAGTATTAAATTTTACAAGCTGTCTCAGACAAATAAGAAAATGAATAATTCTCTTATTAACCTATTATTTACGTCCAGTTCTTATTAATATAAAAAACAATCAGGCATTTAATTATTCAATTGTTATTATTTTTTTATATGACCTATATGACTTAAGCTAAGTTTAATTTTAAATAAATAAATTTTGATTTAAAAGTTAATTATTGAATTTTATTATATTTTAATAACAAAAAAACTTAAATTTATCTAATAAAATTAATTTAGTTTAATTCATACTTTTAATACAAAAATCGATATTGATAACTAAAGTAATTATAGTGAATTTATTGTTCTTGAAAAATTTTATTGTTGATGCTTGATTTAGAAAAGGGTTTTAATTTACAAATGTGAATCAATTAGAGTTGTTGAATTATACAGACAGTCATAGTATTTTCATGCCTTTCATAAGGTCGTATTTATAATTGATTATTATGAATAAATTTTACTTAAAGTTTTCTTAAGCATGTTATTTAAATAATTTAAGTACAGCTTATTTATATGAATTAATTATAAATATGACCTTAAGTATTTTTATTTTGCACGATAAGATTATTTTTATCACGTGATAAAATAACTCGTTAGGAATTATTCAATTTTTTTGAAAAGTATTTGAACTGTGTATTTGTTTTCTAACATTGGGTAATGCATTGTTAAAATATTGTCAAGGATATGTCAATTATAGATGATAATTTTAAAGAATTATTGTATAAACACGTATTATAATTATTCTGTATTAACTTAAATAAAAAATGTTAATAATGAAACATCCTTATATTACTTAAAATTATTATTATTAGAACTGGAAATGTTGAAAAATTATTTTTTAAGTGGTCAGTGGTTCTTTTATTTTTAATACAAATATTCCAACAATTATATATATAATTATTAACAGTAACACTAATTACAAAAAATAATTTTTCAACATTTTCAGTGATTATAATCATAATAACATTTTTTTTAAATAATGTTTTTTTTAACATAATTTTTTAAAATTGTTTTCTGGGTAACCGAAGAGTTGTTAGCGAGTCATAGTGGTCTGAAAATAAAAATGAAGCACTAAAATATTCCGTATTCAATTTGTTGAAAAATTAAATTTTTTTTTCATAAACATTTTACTATGTAGAATTATGAAATTTGAGGCTTGACTAAAAATTTTTTTTTATTTACCGAAAAAAAAATAAGTAAAAATTAACTTTAAAAAGTACATGTATTAGTAACATTTCATAATTTGATGTTCTCATAGCACTTTTTTGGATAAAAAAAAATTGTTGACGCTTAAATTTTATTATTTTACTTGAATGTAATGTACCTTTATCGAACTCTTTTTCCCATTAATGCCCAATTTAAATCTATTTCGGTTATACTTTTGCTACAAATCAATAAATAACACCCCAACAGCTTTTCTACTTTATCCTATTATTTTCTGTTAGATATCTTGCACAACAAAAAAAGGTTTTATCGTTTACTTTCCAGGCAAAAAATCAAATTGGTTCTTTGTTACTGATGTTTCTCTTCTTATTCTTTTGTCTATTACCTTTTCCCAAATTTCTATACTATAGCTTATAAGCTCATTGTAATTTTATGTTATAGTTAACAAATATAAAAAATGTATTTTATATTCCCAATTTTCATACTTATTCTGAGTTTACTTATAATTCTAATTTATAAATTCATATAATTTAAATATACAAAATAATTTTTTTTTTATTTTAGATAATTCATTTAAAAAAAGGTTCTCAAAATGTATTTTATTGATCACTAGGAAATTAGTGATTCTTTAAATTTTATTTAAGTTTATTTTTCATAAGTAATACAATAATATACATAATTAATACAGCATTTGCGTTTTTCATTATCACTTTAGTAGTGTACATTTTGGAATTTGTATTAAAAATTTTAATGTATTTACAGTTACGTAGAAGATGATCCAATCTCTGGCTTGTGGTCGTGGCTATTCGTTCTATCCAAACTACCAGAGTTAGGCGATACCATCTTCATTGTGCTGCGAAAACAACCTTTGATATTTTTGCATTGGTATCATCATATTACTGTTTTATTGTACACGTGGTTTTCATACATGGAGTTTACGTCTTCAGCCAGATGGTTCATTGTAATGAATTATTTTGTCCACTCTATGATGTACACATACTACGCCACGCGAGCAATGGGTTACCGACCACCTACTTCGGTATCTATGTTTATAACTGCCAGTCAATTAGTACAGATGTTAATCGGATGCTTTATTAATTACACAACTTATAATTACTTAAAGACCGGTGGTCCTCAATCTTGTAGAGTGTCAAAACTCAACATCACTCTGTCATCTACTATGTATTTTAGTTACTTAGTCCTATTTGCAATGTTCTTTTATAACTCTTATATTAATAAACAAAGTGCGAAAAAATCAAAATCTCATTGATTTTATATTAATATTAATTTTGATCGTTACTGCCACTATAAGAGTGCTTATAGATAAAGGAATTTAATTGGTCATCAATATTTTGATTTTAGTTGTGTGTAATATAATAATTTATTTAAATTATTATTAATAACACTAACGTGTAAATGTTAAAATATACTGTCCAGTTTCATAAAAAAAATTTGTTAGTTTTAAATTTTGTTTTGAATTGTGTAAAGTGTAAATTATTTATCGTCAAAATAATTTCAATATTTATTTTATAAATTCTCTTAGTTTAAATGTTTATACGGTATCAAGTACACTAAAATATTTTGTTCGATATTTTCTATTTGTTACAGTTTAGATTTTGTATAATAAAATTGACTGTTTTTATTTTTACTGTGTTATGATTTGTGTTCTTTCATTAAAGCTGTTCTTGATCCATATTTATTAGTTTTATTAAATTAAATAAAAATCAATTTTATATTTAACAAAAATTATTCAATGTAAGCATAGTGTCTAGGAAATATATGCCTTTGAGTCACTCAAACTCGAATAGTGTATTCACATCTCAATTGAGTGTTTGTTTCTTTAGTATTTATTTAAACTGTTAAAAAGTGTAAAACTTGATTTTTACACTTGAAATATAATTTTGCATATTTTAAACGGCTAATTCTTTTAAATCTAAATTATAGAATATTAAGTCTTGTTTTCGAGTAAAATTTGAACGATAACTTAAGTTTTTATCCATTTTTTGTAAGATTTTTTTTGCAGGATACCATAGTAAAGCTATAAGTCAAGCTCTATTTTTAAACAATAATTAAGTATAAAATTATATTAATGTTCCAATAAATACTATTTATTGTGTATTATAAATCTCGTATTATTTATTTATTTATATGGACAAACGTCCAATTTACAATAATTCAATAATAACAATGATATGATATGATATAATATAATACAAAACAATTTAATTTAAATAATAATTTGAACTTGATAAGTATAATTATAAGTAATTAGTATTCAGACCTCTTACGTTTTGATAGTATCAATTTAAGGTTTCGTAATTGTAAGTTAATTTATTGAATTGATAATATTTGGATGTGCCTTTGATGTATTTAATGATGTGATCCTTTTCTCTATTAGTTCTACGGTTAAGAAGTTCTTGGTGAAGGTGTGACATGTATTCTTGTTATTGCTTGGTCCGGTCAGAAGAAAATCGAAGGTCCTTTCATGTAGGATTTGATTTTAATTTGCTTTGATATGAAAATATCTCTTTAATTGGAAAAAATAATTTAAGTGGTCGTGGCTTAGTAGTATTGAAGGAGGAAGGTTTGCCCAGACGAGTGATGGAGTTCGCTTTAGTCTTCAACCTAAGAAAATCAAGTATATTTTGAACTGATTTAGAATCGAATTTTGTATTAGTTAAGTCATTGAGAGTTTCAAGTAAATTAAAAAGCAATACATTTTTCAACCGTGATTGTCTATCGATTATTTCTTATATTAACTCATCATTAATTAATATTGATGAATTTTTTTTTTTTGATGATTCAAATTTAGTTTATGTTATCTACTTTAGTCCTTAGAAAATCATGTTGAGATGATAGATCGTTGAATTTCGTGGTAAGTTCATTAACTTTATTAGAGACGGATGCTAATTTTTCAGAAAGAGAGTTGATGGATGTTATTAATTTATTATTTGAAGCTTTTAATTCATTTATAGATTTAATTAAAATATCATTTTTATCTTTATAAAAAAAGTGTGAGAAATTTTTTTGCAGCTTAAAAATTATTTTTGTGTATTATAAAAAAGTATAGATTTCTAGGTATCTATGCTGAGATTTGCGTTGAAGACTAAATTGAATACTTACGATAAATTATTATAAAATTTGTGTTTCATAATAATACGATTTCTTTGAAGTAATAGCTTTACAACAAAACCAGACAACTCTTATTGGAATTTAATGATCTATTTAATAATACCTTGTTGCAACGTTACACTCGCAATTATATTTTTCTTTGATGATAAGAATTATCAATGTTTTCACTTTTAAAACCTATGGTTAAATGTAGTTGCTCTTGAAAAACTTGCCTGACCTAAGTTTTATAACTAGTTCTAACAATATAGTACGTCATAAACTAATAACTAGAAATCTAATATTCTGCATAATAATTATAATTATTTTTGTACAATTATTATATAAGTCAAGTATTATCTTTTAATTAATTGATGCTTCTATTTTTTTTATAAATTTACGTCTTAATAAATTTATTATCCTTCTTATTTTCAGGAAAATAATTGATTACTTATCAATAATTTCAGGTATAAATAACTTGTGTTAATTTTTAACAATAATGCTATTAAATATTAATTGTCATGTTTATGTCGAGTTTATTTAAATCCTCGCTTCAATTATGCTTTTACATAAAGTTAGTTGTCACACAGTGTAATTTTAATTACAATTATAAATTGTTGACAGATCATATTATGTAAGACTTTTTATATTTTAATAATAAAAAATTAAAACTATATTCGGTTTATGAAAATAGTTTGTAAAACAATTATTGCTTTCATCTTTGCTTATACAGAAAACAATAATTTAATATAGAATGTACTGGACAAATTAAATTAAGAGATAATATTAACTATAATGTAATTAAATGTAAATATATTGATCAGAAAGAATTTTTTTCTCAAAAATAATTGTTTAAATCATATGCAATAGTGTAATAAAGTATATTCCTTGAAAAAAAGATTTTTACTACCATTTTAATTATTTAAAAACCCGAGACTAAATAAATATCCCCCTCCTGTTATAAAATTATGATATTCTTTTTATTTGAAATTGTTTTTAAGAAATGAATAATCAAAAAAAGAAAAGATATCGTTATAAATAAATTTGCTTTACATTCTCAATTGTGAAAAATTCTAAATACGCGCCACTTGTTTAGAATTTGTTTTATCACAAATAGGACCAACACTAAAATAACTGAGCTTTATGTTAAACAATTTTTCGAGGTATTTAACAACAATCTTATTAAGACATCAGTATTTAAATGTCTTACAAGAATTCGTAAACTTTTTTATGTACTTTTTTTTGTAATTATTTCTCAGAATTATATTTAATTTTTTCCATTCAGCATTCACCTCAATAAAGGTTAACATGAATTCATATTAACATTGATGTAGCTATTACATATTCAAACTAAAATAGCATTGACTGATGTCATTAATAGTAGTAACCATGGTTACTACTTGTATAAATATTAAACACATTATTGGTTTGTTGTTGTTATTCTATTTTAAATAAGTTATCCATGAAATATTTTATAAGAATAATTTTTTATTTATTTTTTATAGGAACTTTAAAATATCAGTTAATAATAAACTTTGTAAATTCAAATTTTAAAGTATTATTTTAAAGTAGTGTTACACAATTGAAAAAATTCTCAAAAATATGACAACTAATCAAAAGTATGTACTATAACAACTTTGTTATTGAAATTATTTTATTACGAGTATAAGTATAATATAAGTTAGTTATTTTAAATGTATAGTAAACGTTTCTCAATTTGGGTAGCTAAAATTGTTATTCGCCACGTTTAGTTTACCAATATAATTTTTATAAAAAAATATTTTTTTTTGTAATTTTCAAATTTTAATGAAAATTTAAATTATAAAATTTTACTTTTATTTAAATTAATACAATTATATATTTTTACTGTTTTGTGATTTATTACATACACGAGACGTGGCATGTGATCTAAGTACCAAAAAGTTTTTTTTCAAAAAATCAATAAAAAACATTACATTTTCTATATAGAGATTTATCATTGGGTACTCGATTTACAATTTATAAATAATTATTGAAGTTGAATTTTTTTCGCAGTATTAACGCGGATATACAGGTTAATTCGATATAATAATAATAATTGTGGATTTTTCAGCTCTTGGCCACTTGGCTTGACTGCCACCGCCTAACTTAATTAGTTAAGCATGTATTGTAACTCAAATCTTAATAAAATAAAGGGAATTGAAAAGGTAAGTTGAGTAGGATAAAAATGAGAGTTACTTTAATTCGGGGCGAGATCGAGGGTCATAAAATAACATAAATATAGACTCTTCTTGATTTTAAAATCTTACCAGATAATTTTTCTTGGTTCTTATAATATCTTAAGTGATAGTATTAATTAATGATTGATAAATAAAATAACACAATTCGATTTAGTTCACAACTTTAATACGTAAAAACTTCGACAATGATGATCATAATGTTCTAGTAACGTTTTCTAGTGCACGATAAGAATAGGCCAGAGTAAGGGTATACTCTGCCTTTTGATAATACTTGAAATATACAAAATATTACAGATGAATAGTTTATAAATTATTTTGACATTTTATATAAAACATCAACATAGTTTTTTACACTTAAGATTAGGGTTGATACAATGTAATTAATTATTAAAATTAGAATAAAAAAGATGACAAAAATAATTTATAGATTTCTTTTCGAAAAGAACGATTTTATAAGTGACTATTAATCGATTTATGATTGAATTGTGTATATTATAATGTAACTAAATAGTATGCGTTTGTTGAATGTTTTTTTAAAATGTTTATTTAAAAATTTTTGGTTGAAAAGGATTATGTTTTTCTAAGAATAAGAATATAATGTATAAATAGAAATGATAATTATTTTAAGCGATAAAGTTAAATAATAGATCATTATTGTGGATACAAACAGGGTAGCCTAGTGTTATCCTATGTTATGGTAGTAACCATTTTATTTCAACACATGTATACAGAGTAGTTCATGAAGTATTGTTATTATCTACGGATTTTTATGTAAATGCATATTTTTTAATAACTTAGCAAGAATAATTGGCGCCGTTTCGTAATGCGTAGATTGTAAATATAATTCTTAAAATCACATATTTAGTTATTATTGTATAACAATTGCATTTTTTAATATTAAAAACATTTTTTTTCAATTTTGCGTTGTTGCAAAAAAAAAAAAAATTATTTTTGAAATTTTTTGTCAAAGAGATTTTCTACGGGAATGTTTTTATAAATTTAAAAAAATGATCACTTTTACATCCTACTATTTTCCGAACTTAACATGTTACAATGGTGGCCCTCTTTCATACGTTAGGGAGTCAAAAATAGTTTTAGGCTAGGCCAATGATGGAAGGGGCGGGTATTATGGCCGTCTTGCACCAGACACCAGACACCATCAATAAGAAAATCACAAGAAAAATATCGTTACATGTTTTGATCAAATAATTGAAAAATTATGTTTCTTATCAAAAATTCTTTTTGGCAGTACTATTCTATGATTGGGTTTGGATTTTGTAGTTTTAATATATTCTTATAATTATAACTATAAATAATAGTTTACCAAATATATAAACAAAAATGAACTTCTATGCTTATATTTATTAATATTTTTTGTATAAAAAATCGAGCTTAATTCGTTATTATTATCTTCATCTTCTTGTTTCTGTCCAAATTATTTGGCTCTACCATTCGATTTGACAATATCTTTACACCGACTATTCACTTGTCACTACCTCATTATAGTCGAGAGAGTCAGTAAGGGGGCAAGGTGTGCACTACTGGTAAACCTATTTGGGAACTAACAACAAACATCGCAACTAAAAATCAGCGATCGGCGTCATCTGAATGAACCACTGCTCTATATCACATTCCGTTATAAATAAAGTTATTATAAATACTTTATCGCTATAAAATTTATTATGCTACATCAATTTTTTATGAGATATAATAAATTAATTGTTCAGCTGTTTACAAGATAATATACAGGCTCGGTTTAAGGCCCACGAGTAATTGGAATCTACAAAAAAAAGAACCTAAGTCCTGTTTTCCGCCTAATTGGTAAAATAACTTTAAAAAATTCAAATTTATATTATTATTGATTGTATTATCACCTGGAGTTTTTGTTTGTGTTATAATAAAAACATTATTTACAGTTTCTATGAAAAAAACTTTTCTTTAAGTCCATTACAAAATCTGTCACTAGAGTTCAAAATAAGTATAATCCGAACCTTATTAAATAGAGACTACTTATAAAAATTGCAATAAAAATATATATAATTATAATTTTGAATTGACCTTATAAATAATTATTTAATAATAATAAAATTAAATTAAAGTAAACCTAAGAGGTAAATTTGGTTAAAACGGTAACTTTTAGTTAAAAGATTATCATCATCAGGTTATTGAAGATAAAAATTCTCTTAATCAAAACTAAAAGGTAAATAAATCACAATGAAAAAAAAAAATCAAAAAATTGCATAAGGGTAATTAGGGGGACTCAACCAAATTCTACCGTAACTTCCTAAAAATTATAAAATTTTCATGTACATGTAAATATATTTTTAAGGAAGCAAATATTTTATTTTGAATATATTGATGTGATAAAAAATTTGGTAATATTAATGAGGTGTAAGATAATATAAAAAGTTTAAGATAATACATTTTTTCAAATTTGTATTTTCAATGTTTTTATAAATCTACGAAATATGATAAAAGGGATAGATATAATATATATTTATAAAAGATAAAATAATCCTATAAAATAGTTATCATTATTATTTTTAAATGTTTAAATAATTCAATAAACACATGATTCTTATGGTCGTATCATAAGACATCCGATTGTATTTTACATAGTCTTTTAAACTAATGAAATTATAATATAAGGTGTTTATTTTGTAATGAAATTTAAAAATTGTTATTGGATTAAAAAAATGTGATAATTTTTTATTTAGAAACCAGTGCAACATATACTATAACAAAATAATTAATTATTTAACGTCTTTTACATAATATATTTATATTAATTTTATAAATAATCATTATTTAAAACCATAAATGTACTTTACATTTCTTTCAATCAATAAACACTAAAACTAAATAAATATTGTAAAATCTGTTATATCATTATTATACTTACAAAGCCAATATTTTTTGAGTAAATATATTTATTCATTATTACTGATGTCCAAATAATCAGAATCTAATAATATTTATCCTGACTCAATATTTGTGTTGATAATTGTTATTTATGTATTTATATTTAATCAACAAAAATAAATTACAATAATCTGATAATACTTTTGTTAGTGATTCTCAGACAATATTAAATATTGCATTTTCATCAAATTATTCAAAATTGGATATGAAAACGACGGAGAGAACATTATTGGTTTTAGGCAACAAAAATGCAGTAAGTAAAAAATTGTTCAATTACGTTTGTTAAACGTAATAAATTTAGTGTAAAATAAAACTGAATTTAAATCGATTAGTTAAGTAAATTCTGTAAATTTCTTTCATTATGGTAATAAAACAAAACAGGACACTAATTTTTTTTAATTATAAAAATCATTGTAAATATGTAGAATAGATAATTCTCAAAAATTGGAAAGGAAAATAATAGAACCACAAAAAAAAAATAAATGCATAAATGCACCACAAGTGGGATGTGATGAAATAGACAAGGAAGAGTTTTGGAGAGAGATAGATAAGGTGATACAAGGGGTACCTGGCAATGAGGATGCGGTGATAGGTGGAGATATGAATGGATATATAGGTAATGAGAGGAGAGGATATAAAAGAGTACATGAAGGATATTGTTTTAGTGGGAAGAATGAGATTGGAAAAAGAATACTGGATTTTGCAGTACCGTATGATCTTGCTGTGGTTAACACTTATTTTAGAAAGAGAGAAGAACATTATATAACGTATAAGAGTGTGAGGAATANATAAATGCATAAATGCACCACAAGTGGGATGTGATGAAATAGACAAGGAAGAGTTTTGGAGAGAGATTGATAAGGTGATACAAGGGGTACCTGGCAATGAGGATGCGGTGATAGGTGGAGATATGAATGGATATATAGGTAATGAGAGGAGAGGATATAAAAGAGTACATGAAGGATATTGTTTTAGTGGGAAGAATGAGATTGGAAAAAGAATACTGGATTTTGCAGTACCGTATGATCTTGCTGTGGTTAACACTTATTTTAGAAAGAGAGAAGAACATTATATAACGTATAAGAGTGTGAGGAATAGATCGATTATTTTATGTGGAAGAGAGAGAGAGCGTTAAGCGAGTAAAATATTGTAAAATTATACCAGACGAGAGTGTAACTACACAACATAGACTGATGGTAATGGAGTTGTCGTGTTCCGGAAAGAGAATAAATAAAAATAGCAGAAACACAAGGTAAAAATCGGAGATACGTTGGTGGAAATTGAAAGGGGAAAATGAAAAAGAGATTGCAAAGACGGTAAAAGAGAGGACGGTGTGGAATGTCGAAGGAGACATAAATGATGTGTGGAATAGATTTGCTAGTTGTGTAAAGAATACTGCAAAGGAGATTGTTGGTGAGAGTAGGAGTAGAATGTCAGGAAACAAGGAAACCTGGTGGTAGGATGAGGAAATTCAAAAAATCATAGAAAGTAAGAAAAAGCAGTTCAAAGTATGGCAGAAGAGCAAAAGGAGAGAAGACTAGATGAAGTATAAACGCTTGTGCAAAGAAGCCAAGTGTGCACTAAGTAAGGCGAAGTTTAAGAGGTATGATGAATTGTATGATAGGCTAGGAACAAAGGAAGATGATAAAGAAATCTATAGACTTGCAAAGATAAGAGAGAAAAAGTCTAAAGATTATAATTATATAAGTTGTATAATAAATGTTAATAATAAGGTACTCTCGAGTGATAATGATGTGAAAAAAAGGTGGAAAGAGTATTTTGAAAAATTATTGAATAAGGAGTACCCAAAAGAGGCATTAGAGGATATCTCGTGGAATGAGGGACTGGTAGATTTAATTAGTGAGAAAGAGGAATAGGAGGCTGTGGCGTCAATGAAAAAGAATAAAGTAGTAGGACCAGATGAAGTGCCAGTAGAAGTATGGAAAATATTAGGCGGTGTTGGCATAAAGTGGTTGAAGGAACTTTTAAATAAAATCTCATTAGAAGGAAAAATACCAAATGAATGGAGGAATAGTATTGTGGTGCCGATATTTAAAGGTAAAGGAGACATACCGGAGTGTGGAAATTATAGAGGCATAAAGCTTATGAGTCATAGTATGAAAATTTGGGTAAAGGTAATAGATAAGAGAATAAGAAATGAGACATCGATGTCTGGTTTTCGGGTAAGAGTAGTAGTGCACCAAGGTTCTGCTTTAAGTCCTAACCACATAGTAAAATAATTTTAATATGAATAGGAAATTTCTTCTCACGAAGGGAGACTACAATGATGGGATACTTGATCTTTATTGAAGTTATTGAATCGAAATGAGATAAAAATCAAATGATTTGAAAATTTCTAACTCAAAAAGAATTCAGAAAAAAAAATCTTTGCCACAAATGGGTACGAACTTTGTACCCCTAGCGTGATAGAAATTTTACCGACTCAGCAACCATACGTTGCATTCATCGACCGAAAAAAATTGCAATTTAAGCTATTTCAAATTTCAAAGTTATTTATCTCAACTTAAAAAAACGAAAAAAATTTAAATAAATTTAACTTTCTATGCTATGTTTTTTAGTTTTTATTGAAGTGGACATGATGTTCATGCACTCAGACCAGTTGGTACATTGTGCGCATCTCATACCGAATTGTCTAGATTCGACTTATCCACCTAAGTGTTATCACCGAAGTGTTATTACATTATACTTATCATTGTATAAGGGTGCACCATCAAGTGACCCCTATGGATGACCAAAGTATCCTGTCTTTCCGGCGAAATTAAGTATCTCTCTGGGTCTTAGGTTTTTTATACCTTCTTTTTCAGGAAAAGGTTTTCTCAAGTAGTTTCATCTTAGTGTGGATAAGGCTTCACATTCGCACATAATGTGAAATGAGTTTTCCTCTTCTACTCCACACTTCCTGCATAATAGTGATTCCGATACCACCATTGCGTAAAGATGATTAAGCAAGTGACCATGCCCTGTCAGTAGACCAGTCAAAGTGCTTATTTGATGTCTAGTCATGTTATTAAGATCATCCAGCAGTGGACTGGGGTTCTTGATAAATATTTTGAATTGTCTAAGTACTATCAAGTATTTCCAGATTTTCCTGTGTTGTTCTCCATACCACCAATTCTTGGGTAGTGCTTTGAGCGATTGCTCAGTGATTCCTACCACTGTTTCTGGTCCAACATAGGTGTCACTGCTACTTTCCCGACTAGAAAGTCAGCTTTTTCATTTCTAGTGACACCTTTGTGTCCTGATACCCACGCTAGTGTAACTTTGTTGAACCTCGATAGTGATTCTAAAGTTTCCTTGCATTTGAGGACAAGCTTTGAATTCACCTGGTCATTACAGCATGCTTTCAAAGCCACTTGAATGTCTCTTAAGATAGTTATTTTCCTATTCCTGTATACGAGCAGGTTCTGATCCCCTACCAGTATCACTATCACCTCTGCTTGAAAAACAGAGGGTGTTATGCCCAATGACATACTGATATTTATTCGTGGCTTCAGACCCCAAATGCCAGTACCTACCTTTCCTAATTTTTTGTATCTATTTGTATATTTTACAAATCCTCCTTTTTCAGTCAGTTGTATATTCCATTAATATTCCATTCTCTACGTGTAGTGATTTCCGCTTTGTAGGGAATGTTATTCTTAAGAACCGGTTTGATATAGTCCAAGAGGTATTCCAAAAAGCCCTGGTCTATCTCTATTATTATTTTACCGTGATCTGCTGTGTCACTCTCCAAAGTCTTGTTGTGGAGTTGTAGAATCTTAGTGCTGTGGCTTTGGTGTGAGCTCTAATCTCTAGGTGCAGAGGAGGCAATCCGAGATTAGTGCCTCTAATGTGACCGTTGGTGTAGTTTTTAATGCTCTAGTGATGGCATTGGCGGCCATTCTCTGTATGCGACTAAGTTCTTTCCTAGCTGTAATGAGTGCTGTTCTCGTCCACCAGACTATTACACTGTACTATATCATATGATTATTCACTGAAGTATACAACCAATACATAACTATTAGTTTAAGACCCCATGTCTTTCTCAAGGCTCTGCTGCAGGTCCACTGTGTGGTCATTGCTTTTTTGATTCATGACTCAACATGTGATTTCCATTTTAGCATACTACCTAAAATAATACCTAAGTATCCGATTTTAAAATAATTTCTTGTCCATTCAGTGTAAAAGTATCAAGACTGTCTAGTCCTGTTCTTCTTCTAGTGAACATAACGACCTCTGCTTTATTTGGGTTAACAGATACACCATACTTACTACCCCATATCTGTATAGTGTTTAGTCTCTGTTGTGGTGTTAAGTCTGTAATAATGTCTGGAAATTCGCATAGGCTTTTGTATGCTATGTTAATTACATTTATATAATATTTATGAATATCTGTGTACTCCCCTTGTAAGGTATTTTAAAATAAAATAAAATACAAAATCCAGAATTTTAACTCAAAAATAGTATATTTTTGAATACGGTAGTAATTTTCATCATAAAGACAAGTCAAATATTTTTTTCAAAAAAAAAAAAGTATATTACTTAAGCATTAATTTAAAACCTATATAAAACTGTCAGTATTCCCGGAACATTTTGTTTGGAAACATTTTACTTTTGTTTGGTTATTTTTTTTAATGTCAGGTTAGCGTATTCAACAGGAAACTTAGACATTTTAGCACTCTCTAGATACATAACTAATGATAATAAAAAAATTAATTTCTTTTTTTTATAATAAAATAAGATCGGGTAAATTATTACTTTGAACTTTGAGTTACATACAATAAAATAGAGCAATTAAATTTATCTATTTGAAATTCATTAAATTTAAAATATGTTTATATAATCATAAATTTTGTTCGTAAGGCACCTTAAAATAAATTCAATGATTAGATAATGAATTCACTGAGATCATTTTTAAATTGCATTATTACTAACTTTTTCATTTTTTTTAGTGTAGGTCAATTTATACTTGGACTACACATTTTATCTTAATTTTATATTAATCTCAAGTTTGTAGATCAGGTGAAATGACCTAAACGTAATTAGAATACATATAGAATAAACAGTGTTTATTTAATATAGATAAAATAGAAAGATATTAATATCAAATTCAGTAGTGTAATTAGAAATTTTCTATAGGAAAGGTTTTAAAACATAGAATAGTGTAAATATTTAACTCTTTCACTATTAAGATTTTGGATCCTTATTGATCACTATTAATAGGCCATTGATTAAATTTATATTGATTTAATTATTTTTAAATCGGTTAATTAAGTTACTAACCAATTATAGTCATTATATTCATCAAGTTCTTTTTTTAAATAACTTAATTATTTACTTAAATTCTGAATAATATATCAGTAATTTATTTATTTTATCGTGTTGAGCTTTATTTATGAGGCTCCTAACTTATGTTAAAATTTTACTTAAATATTTACATAAATTTTAAATATCGTAGTTTTTTATCTATTTTTATTTATTAATTAATTGCTATTGTTTGTATTATGATGTATCGAGTTAATAGAATTTTTAAATTTTTTACTTAGACATTATAAATAGTTAAAAAAGTTAGATAAAATAACCGTATTAATTTTTGTTAATTCAAAAATCTAGGGGAAAACTACTTTAATACATCGATTTTTTGACAAAAGTGAAAAACCTAAGCCAACTAAAGGTTTAGAATATACTTTTGCAAGAAGATCTGGAAAGAGTTTAGTAAGTTATAATTTATTTTATTATTGATAGTATTTATAAATATATATATATTGAAATTATACTGAGTAACACAAAAGAAAAATGATCAAACCCAAAATATTTAACAATACAGTTGGCCATTTTTGTTTGCAGTCTTAAAATGAATTTTAAGTTAGGAGTTAATGAATATTAATAATGAATATCAATAAAAAAAAAGTAGTATTAATATTTGCATTATTGATGGTTCTAGATTAAATAATAACTGTGTTCTGTTTATATACCTGTACAGGGTGATTTTTTTATCATAACCCACTCAATTACTTACAGAATAAATATAATTTAAATTTTTTTTTTTTTTTGGTTTTCTTTAGTTCGATATTATTCTTGAATTATTAACTATGTAATACTTTTTAAGTTCATCCCTTATGCCTTGTAAGGGTGTCAACTTTGTTTTATTAAATGGAAACACATATTTTTAATTTGATAAAATGTTTGAGTTTTTAATTTAATAGTAAATGGCATTTGAATTTTTATTATAATTATTTATTTAATAATAATTTAATAATTTATTTGTTTATTAGATATAAACATTTAAAGTTTCAAATATTTGAGTTCATATACACGTATACTACACAAGGTATTATAAATACTGGTAGCTAATACCATCAATACCATAATACCATAATGACATCAATATACACAGCATTGTTACTATCAATAGTAGAAAGACACATTGTTGTGAGTTCATAAATACACTAACTGACTATATAAAAAGTATATCTATTGATAGTCATAATTGATAATAAACAATCCGTGACTGTGGCAGCGATGTCATAAAAACCATTCAGCTACCTGTATTTATAATACCTTTTGTATTATACATGTATATTAACTCGAAAATTTGAAACTTTAAATTTTTATATCTAATAAACAAATAAATTATTAAATTATTATTAAATAAATAATTATATTAAAAATTCAAATGCCATTTACTATTAAATTAAAAACTCAAACATTTTATTAAATTAGTAAATTTGTGTTTCCATCTAAAAAAATCCAGCACAGGGGCGTCGCGGCAAAGTGGTGACGTGGCATATTTGGATCAAGTATAATGATATCTGACAGAGATTAAAATCACTATCAAAATAAAACGCTTCGATGCAAATCTTTAGATAGTGTATAATTTAAAAAGTTGGTATATTATTCTAAAAGCTACATGATCTACTAGTTCCTTATTAATATCCTGATTAAGATAAAGTATGTCGAATGAAAAAGGGATTATAAAAAAATATTATTTTTCATCAAAAAATTGTGTTGATTCATACACTTTTCAATAAGTTATAGCATTATAAAGTTAAAAATGTAAAAAATAAAATCGAGCATAAATACTGAATTTTCACACAAAAATAGCGTTTGGTAGTCATTTTCACTAAGAAGACAAGTTCAGAGGTAATTTTAATTCCCCCCCTGTGGGCAGATAAAGGGTCAAATTTACAAAAAAGATATACCAAATGATAAGTAAAGACATCAAGCATCTATATAAAAAAAATTTTTATTGATATGTTCATTTTTGAAAAAGTTATAGCATTATTAAGTTAAAATTATTTTAAAAAATTATTTTAAAAAAATCGTAATATTTTATTAACTTTGATGTCAACTTTCACCACGAAGACAAGTCCAGAGGTCAATTTTTTTTTTCAAATTAAAGTATATTACATAAGCTTTAATTTAAGATATATATAAAAGTGTCAGACCTTCCGGAATACTTTCAAAAGTTAAGTTGAAAAATTAATTTTTTGTAAAAAAGTTGTCATTTTAAATCCCCTCCTGTGGGCAGATAAAGGGTCAAATTTACAAAAAAAATATATTAAATGATAGATAAAGACATCATGCATCTATAAAAAAAAGAATTATATTGATTTGGTTATTTTTAAAAAAGTTATAGCAATTTTAAGTAAAAAAAATTGAAAAAATTTCGAAACAGTTTGTGTCGTTTTTTGAAAAGTAATTTTTATGTTGGTTCCTTTTACTACGGAAAACTTGTTCATACTGATTAAAATAGAAGTTTCATATTTTCTTTGTAATGGAAAGAAATGTAAATAAATCAAGAGTGAAAAATCTCTTTTCTTCAGACACCCCAACAATAACAAGTCAAGGACACGCACTCCGCTTTGCGTTTTTATATTGTTTTAATAGCAGATGCAAAAGTGAGTATTTTTAAATAAACGAACTCTTAGGCCTTTTATCTTTTTCGTGATTATTTTTTGTGCGTAAACTTTTGTTTTAATCCTAGATTATGGATTCAAAAATTTATTAAATTTGATTTATATTTAGTTTTGAAAATGCCAACTTTCCAAAAATTTTGGAAATTGTGTTCACTTTTGCTCGTCACTGTATACATATTATATGAAGAAATATATATAAACGTGATATAATGTAACATGCGAAAATGAGAAATGAATAACAAATTGATTTTATAAAAAAATTAATCATGCTTATTTATCATACACTGATTCCATTGAGTCTGACATTATTGAGTTTAATTTATACTAATAATCAATATATATTAGTAAAAGTTATCACTTCTGTCTACCATCCTAAGAGAGTAATTTAGGTTTCTTACAGAAAAAAATATATTAGGTTTAAAAATATATATACATATTATTTTACTATTTATGTAGTAAAATAAATTGGTTTTATCCCTTTAAAGATAAAATTAACTTTAAATATTCATTTACTTAAATAGGAATCCTTTTTTAACTTGAGCAGGCACGTAGCCAGAAAATATTTATTGGAGGGGCCAACAATTTTGGGCCCTTGTATCATTTTCCATAATTTGTTTCCCGTGAAAAGCTTGTGGGGGGGCTCCCTCCACTTCTCCTTAGACAGTATCCCATTCTATGAATCTTACAAGTTCAAAATTATACCATTGGTTGGTTAAAAACAAATTGTTTTCGTATAAAGTATACTAATTATTACAGTATTATAAAAAACCCAGCACAGGGGGGTCGCGGCACAGTGGTGACGTGGCATAGTTGGATCAAGTATAATGATATCTGACAGTGATTAAAATCACTATCAAAAAAAAACGCTTCGATGCAAATCTTTAGATAGTGTTTAATTTTAAAAAATTGGTGGATTATTCCAAAAGCTTCATAAACTGCTAGTTCCTTATTAATATCCTGATTAAGATAAAGTATGTCGAATAAAAAAGGGATTATTAAAAAATAGTATTTCCCATAAAAAAATTATATTGATCAATACACTTTTCAATAAGTTATAGCATTATAAAGTTAAAAATATAAAAAATAAAATCGAATATTTTCACACAATAATAGCATTTGGTAGCCATTTTCACCGTGAAGTCAAAATAAAGTCCGAAATTGTTTTTTACATAATAAAGTACATTATATTAGCTTTAATTTAAGATATATATAAAAGTGTCAGACCTTCCGGAACATTTTCAAAATTTAAGTTGCAAAAATTAATTTTTTGTGAAAAAGTTGTCATTTTAAATCCCCCCCTGTGGGCAAGTAAAGGGTCACATATAAAAAAAAAATATACCAAATGAAAGGTAATGATATTATGCATCTATATAAAAAANACATATAAAAAAAAAATATACCAAATGAAAGGTAATAATATCATGCATCTATAAAAAAAAAGAATTATATTGATCCATAGATCTTTCTAAAAGTTATAGCATTATAAAGTTAAAAATATAAAAAAGAATTTTTTTACAAAAATCGTATTTTTTTTATTAACTTTGATGTCTGTTTTCACCATGAAGATAAAATAAAGTCCGAAATTTTTTTAAATAAAAGAGTACATTAATTTAAAAAAGTTAAGTGGAAAAAGTTAATTTTTTTTTAAGAATTCTTTTTAAATACCCCCTTGTGGGCAGGTTAAGAGTTTTAATGCAGTTTTAAGCAAAGAAAAATTAAAAAATGTCAAAAATTAGCGATTTTGACATTTGTACTTTTTTGGAGGATTTCCTGCATTACAGGGTACGAGAGAAACGTTTTCAATTTTTGAAGGTAATGTCTTACTAGATGCGATTTGTGATCTTTTGATGTTATGTTCATCAAAATCGGTCCAACGAGAGCTGAGATTTCACAGATACAAAAAAATATAGTTATAGAACACTATATATTTTTTTAATTAAAAATTACAGAATCTACAAATTAATAAAAATACCCCCTTTAATTACCAAACTTCCCCCTAACTACTCTTTTAGTATACCCCCTTAATTACCAACTCCCCTAACTTTTAGTATAACCCCTAATTCCTCTTTATTATTCACCCTTAATTATTCATTACCCTTAGATACTATTTTTCTCTCCCTTAATTACTATATTTCACATCCTGAATTAATAATTATTACCCTTAAATTACTGCATCTCACAACCTTAATTACTAATTATTCCTATTTTCTCTCCCTTTATTACCAATTACACTAGTTTACAAAAAAAAAAATTTTTTTTGTTCATAAAATGCGACATATATTATTAATGTAAGCTACAGTAGGTAGTTAAAAAAAAAAAAAATTTTCCCGCAGCACGTCACGATTCTGAGATAAGAAAGGTCTTTGTTTTTGTCTACCTGAAATTCTTCACATACATTTATCGTTTCATTTTGTTAACAACTTGTGTTTCAAAAGTCGTAATTTCCTATAAAAATGTCGTTGAGAATATGTAAGCTAGATCCATACAGATTTTGTTATGTTTGTGGCAAAATTGTTCAATTGAATCGAGGTTTTTCTATAACAAAACCATTGCAAGAAGCGTATCTACATTATTTTGGATGTGCAGTATCAAATCAAGATAAAAATTGGGTTCCTCATGTAATTTGCAATAACTGTAGATTGGTCCTCAGGTTCTGGTTTTCAGGTAAAAAAAGATCTCTGAAGTATTGTAAACCAATGATATGGAGAGAACCAACTGACCATTTAACCGATTGTTATTTGTTTAACAAAAACTTTCGGGTTTAATTCGAAAAATAAAAATAAAATAAAATATGCAGAGGTGCCATCAGTCACTAAGCCAGTTCTTCATTCAGAGGATTTACCAGTTCCTACACCACCCGGAAGAAGTAACCCTACTCACACAGATTCATCTTCAAGTAGTATTACATTTCAAGAGCATAGTGACAGTGAACAATCATGCTCAGATAAGTTTGTCGGTGATGATGATAGTCCACATTTGATAACTCAGCCTGAGTTCAGCGATCTTATAAGAGATTTGCAGTTATCCAAGTCCAAAGCGGAATTACTTGCTTCTAGGCTGCAACAGTGGAATTTGCTTGATCCTGGCACAAAAGTTACTATCTATTGCTTTAAAAGTAAGGAGTATGCTAATTTTTTCACAAAAGAAAATGACTTCTGTTATTGTCATGACATTAAGGGACTTTTTGAAAAAGTGAAACAACCATATTTTTCAAATGAATGGCGCCTTTTTAGAGATTCGTCGAAGGAAAGTCTTAAAGCTGTTCTTCTGCACAATGGGAATGCGAAGCCGTCTATCCCTATAGATCATGCTGTTAACTGCAAAGAAATCTATAATACAATAGCCAAATTAATTGTATTGATTAAATATGAATGTCACAATTGGTACATTTGTGGTGATCTCAAAGTTATAGGTATGCTTCTTGGCTTGCAAGGAGGATACACTAAGTACTGCTGTTTCTTATGCCTATGGGACTCAAGAGCAAAACATGATCATTATAAAAAAAGAAAATGGCCTGTACGAGATGAATATGTCTCAGGTAAGATGAACGTAAAAAATAGATGTTTAGTTGACCCAAAAAGAAAAATATTACCACCACTTCACATTAAGTTGGGCTTGATGAAAAATTTCATCAAAGCTTTGGATAAGTCCAAGTCTACCTTTCAATACCTTTGCTCGTTATTTACGCAACTTTCTGAAGCTAAACTGAAGGAAGGGATATTTGTGGGTTCTCAAATCAGAAAACTATTAAACGGTGAGAAATTCAAGAGCCTTTTAACCACGGTAGAAAAAGGAGCCTGGAACTCTTTTAAAAGTGTCGTTGAAAATTTTTTAGGCAATAAAAAAAGTGATAATTACATAGAAATTGTTGAGAATTAATTGTAAAATTACAAGCGTATGGGTGTAAATATGTCACTAAAAATTCATTTTTTGCATTCCCATCTAGATTTTTTTCCAGAAAATCTTGGTAGTATGAGTGATGAACATGGTGAGCGATTTCATCAAGTACTAAAATCATTTGAGCAAAATTATCAAGATTTTTTGGATCAAAATATGCTAGGTGACTATTGCTGGTCTGTAGTGAGAGATACAAATGAAAATATTTATAAAAAAAAAGCCAAAGTTAGCCATTTTTGACCATCTATAGTGTATTTAGATGTAGTTTGTTGTAAAACTATTCTCGCTAAATTTTCAAAAAACTAACGTGTCAAATTTGTTTGAATATTTTTTTCTCGATGTAGGTACCCAAACTCAGTTATCTGTATATGTTTCATTTCATGAATAAAATTCATTTAAACTAGTGTTATTATTATTCTGCTCCCTAAATACATATTACTACTAATTTATTACACCCTTAATACTAAATACTATTGGTTTATACTAATTACCATTATTCTGCAAAGAAATTATAATAAACAAAAATATACTTTTCTTTTTCAACTTTTAGCGCTCTTTTTAAATCTCTAATTAGACTTTTTCTATCACTTCTAAGTTTTGATAGAATTACTTATTATTAAAAAATAAGTATTGACATAAAAAAAAATTGTTTTAAATTAATACTGATTTTAATTATTAATATGTTAAAAATATGAAAAATGACATATTTAACCTATTTTGTTAATCCTTTATGGTTGATTTTTGTGAAAGTTTATAATAAAAAAAACAATAGATGATTTTTTCAGACAGTCATTGAGTATGACTGATGGTAATGAACAGATAAATATAAAAAAAACCTAGCACAGTGAGGTCGTGGCACAGTGGGGACGTGGCATAGTTGAGTGCAGTATAGATTTAATCTGACAGTGATTAAAATCACTATCATAAGAAACGCTTCGATGCAAATCTGTAGATAGTGTTTAATTCTAAAAAATTGATGGATAATTGCAAAAGCANATAGATAAAGACATCATGCGTCTATAAAAAAAAGAATTATATAGATTTGGTTATTTTTAAAAAAGTTATAGCAATTTTAAGTAAAAAAAATTGAAAAAATTTCAAAAATTAGCGATTTTTAAATTTGTAATTTTTTTGGATATTTCCCCCATTTNTAAATTTGTAATTTTTTTGGAGGTTTCCCCCATTTACGGGGAACGAGGGAATTTTTTTCAATTTTTGAGGGTAATGTCTTCGACTAGATTCAATTTGTGATCTTTTGACGTATCATTGAAAGACATCGGTTTGGTGAGAGCTGAGAAAAAGTGGTAACAGACACAAAAAAAAAAAACACATCTTAATAAAACCAATACCTTCTCAGCTTCGCATCGAAGCTAATANCAGCTTTGCATCGACGCTAATAAAATAATGATGTGCACATAAGCTGATTTAATTTTTCAACTTTTAAGCTATTAAGAAAAAATATTTTATACCTAAATACTAATAACAAATAAGTTATAAATAATTTTGAAAATAAATATAAATTATAAACAATGTAAAATTTATTTAATTTAAAATTAAAAACAATTCCTACCTTTTTTTAGTCATATTTTCATTACTATTATTTAGAGCACGCAAATAACAAATTAACAAAAACAAATAAATTACCTATTATAACTACTAAATTATAAAAAAAAAAAAAAGATTAAAGATAAGATTTATCAAACAATTTTTCCTAGAGTATTACTCTATCGAATTTTGTAATCAACTAGATTCTAATCAATGCATATTTCAATAAGTATCAATCATACTTGGTAGTTTGTTATCATTTGTTGGACCAAAGTTAAAAAAAATTTATCTACAACCACGTTTGGAGTAACTGCTATTCCATTTATTATTACGTCCAGAGCGTTATCTTTTTCAAATAACGTTTTCTATGAATATAAAAATGAAAATACAGCTATAATAATAACTTTATTACTTAATAGTAATCACAAATTAATAATAATTTCAATGTATATAAGGCCTAGTACGTTATTGATAATTCGTAAATATAATGGAATTTTAAATTTGGGGGGGGCCAGGTCCACCCATGTCTACGTGCCTGAATTTGAGATAATATGATAGAAAAAATACGGTAACACAGTTGGGTCACGGCATAGTTGGGACAAGTATAAACGATATCTGACAGTGATTAAAATCATTATCATAAGAAACACTTCAATGTAAATATGTAAATAGTGTTTAATTTTAAGAAATTAGAGAATGATAAAAAAGCAAAATCAACTCCTATTTCCTTGATTGTATTGTTATTAGTGGTTATTTGATTTAAAAGTATAATTAATGAATTAAAAAATCTGCAATTAGAGTTTTTCTATTACTTTTAATTTTTGATATTATTACTAATTAGTAATAATATACTCATTTTTATTGATCCGGAGGAAGGCTTCTTGGTTTAGCGAAGATTGGCGGTCCTATAGTGAAAATATGATTCGTACGCTAATAACGATATGTACAATACCTGTTTGGGTCATATTTGTTCTTACTACTAGCGGAAAATTTTTGAGTAACTTAATGTCAACTGAATCGTCTTTAAATGCAAAAATGCCCGAGGACATCGTCTCTTTAACTTTTCCGGCGGTGGCTAATTTGGTATTTTTGTCAATTAGGCGTTTACTTCTCAAGGCTATTAATAAGCCGAAAAAATGGAGAAAGTCAGTTCCTATAATTGGTTTACTGACTGCTACGACAATAAATTTCCATTTAAAAGTACGTCTTAAACCTAAATTTACAGCAATTAATTTTTCGCCGTATGTTTTTATTATTGACCTGTTGTTAACGAGCCGTTGGCTGTCGTCTCTACAGTAGATCGTTTTAGTTTCCTGACGTGTGTCGGTATTTACACGGCGGTTTGCATTTAGTAACCTTATCTTTGAACCGATAATGATAATAACACGTATCATATCGTGAATTGTCTCGGCACACAGGTGATTCTGAGTGACACCTATTGTAACTATGAGAGTTGCTGCGGCCAAGTCGCTCTACTGATTGTGTAAGTGCTGCGATCTGACGTTCCAATTTTTTTATTGTTGTTGCATCGTGATCTTGTTCATGTGACTGATGGTTTGTGACCTTGTCACTAACGCTGAAAATGGAAGAACCATAATTTCGACTGTCCGATACTTCGATAATTGTTCAGATTCTTAAATTCTTTCGATAAAACGGGTTTTAATGCTTCGTACATGTTTGTTTTTGGGGGGTTGAGTATTATATAGCTAACTTGCGCAAGAATTCACTTTCCATAGAGGAAACAACATAGTGATATTTACTTGTGTCAGTTGTATATCTGGTTGTGTAAAAAACGGATTCAATTTGTTTAAAATTCTGGGTTGGTACGCCGGACAATTGGAATTTTAAACGCTCGAGTCTAATCCATATTGGACTATGCGATATGGTCTCGGCCATCGTTACCGGTTACATCGTCACGCACACATACTATCGCACTATCGGATTTACTGTTCATTTTAGAGGTCACCAATTTGTAGCATGTAGATTAATTTATTACAGATACTACAATTAAAAAATTACAATAATTAATAATTTTACAACATAAAAAATGATATATATGTGTATATACATAAAAGTTGGATTGTACATAATACTGTTATATCGGTTTAATGGACACCGCGAGACTAAAACAAAACATGGAGCGTTACCATACTACAGTGTACACTTATAATAAACACATAGAAAAATATTTATTGTGACATATTAACTTAACCCTTACAATATAATATAATATATAATATATAATATATATAATATAATATATAATATAATATATAATATAATTTTAATATATATATATATTAAAGTGTCAGTATTTACAAAATATTATCAAAAGTTAAGTTAAAAAAGTTCTACTTTCTATACGCATGTTTAAAATTTGACCACCCTTGTATGAACGGATATGGTCCGATTTGTATGTCGGATGAAAGGGGTATATAAAAAGTATTTATAAATAAAAAATTTATATTGATTCATACATTTTTCATAAAGTTATAGCATTATAAATTATAAAATTTTAAATATAAAATCGAGAACTTTTTCACAAAAATCGTACGTTTTCCTTTAACTTTGATGTCCATTTTCACCACAAAGAAGTCCAGAGGTCAATTTTTTTTTTTCAAAATAAAGTATATTACATATGCTTTAATTTAAAGTATATATGAAAATGTCAGTATTTCCGGAACATTTTAAAAAGGTAAGTTGAAAAAGTTAATTTTTTGTGAAAAAATTGCTATTTTGGAACCCCTCCATGAACAAGTAAAGGGTCAAATGTACACAAATATATATTAAATAATAGATAAATACCTAAGGTGTTTTTATAATTCAAAAATGTTGAAAATTACCGATTTTCAAAATAGTAATTTTTGGGGGATTTCCTCCATTTACGGAGAACAATGGAATTTTTGAGGGTAATATCTTCGACTAGATACAATTTGTGATAATTTGACAAATTTTTTTATCAAAATCGGTCCAGTGAAATCTGAAATTGAGCGTTCAAAACATAAAAAAATAAAAAAAACACATCATAGTAAAATTGATACCTTTTCAGCTACGCATCGAAACTAACAAAATTTCAAAAAATTCTGTTCTTATAATTTTTTTCATCCGATCTTTTTACGTATTAAAATTAATGATTTACATTTAAATACAAATTCGTTATGGATTTTGGTTTTATAATACCAATGGCAGCAATAATTTGTTTTAAAAGCCCATAAATTATTTTTCATAGTAATTATCAAGAAAACTTTTATTATTTTAACTTTCTCTTCTGACATTTTGTTTTTCACATTTTAGTGAATAAAAAATTGAAAACGATAGATGGGATAAAAATAATTCTTTTAATCCGATATTAAGTATTCTAATTATTATTAGTAAAATTAATTATAATAAATAATATATTAAATAATAAAAATATAATTGTTTGTATTTTTTTCTTCTATCAATAATTTTTAGTAGTGGTTTTCTTTTGAGAAAATTAAATTTATGATTTATAATCCAGAAGGGATGAAAAAAAATTTTACTTTATATTTTTGTAGAGTTTGTTGAATCATTAATTTTTCTCTTTAAATAAAATAAATTTTGAGAAAATGAACTATTTACAATGTTTTGATCAAATTGTATAGAAGGAGCATAGAACTATTTTTCATTTTAGAGGGGGATTAACCGATCCAACTTACTCCAAATCTATAACTTAGATAACAACACAATGCTAAGTTTGCAAGTGAATAAAAAAAATTGTACTGACTGAGAGTATGTTCGGAATAACTTTACAATATCTTATAATACATATAATTCGGACTATAATTATATTAAATTAATATCAATTGATATTTTGAATTGGAGTTAATTAGTATTGTATATTGCTATAGGTATCTTTAGTTTCTAATAAGAAATATATCTTATCTTATTTTTACATAGTCATTTTTATAACCTAATTTTTAATACCGAAATTAAAATTTGTAAGTTTTCTGTTTTTTAATTTAATTTTCTGAAGATGTTCTGCTCAATAAAGTTTCGTACATAAAAACAGCGACTTGGAGCAAAAATATATTAAATTTAGTGATTAATTATATTGGATACTGTATGGTATATACAGAATGATCGAAATCTGGTAAGACACTTATTTTTTTAGGAACTATTGATTATTTAAAATTTTTGTAAAAAGAAAAATTATTAAGTTTATAAAACTCTACAATAATATGAAGTTAAATAAATTTTTTTTTTCTATCATATTATAAAGTTAAAAATAAGGGTTCCCATTTAAGAAAATTATAAATAAGGGTTTTTATCCTTGAAGGGACGAAAAAAATAATAGTTTGACTACATATTATTGTAGAGTTTTTTGAACTTGATATTTTTTCTCTATAATAAAATTTAAAATTCTCAATATTTTCTGAGAAAGTTAGTGTATTACCAGATTTCAATCACCCTGTATATGATTCTTACGAAATATAAGTTTATTTTTATAATGAAAAAATCTGTTTAATTCTTTTAAGCAAAATAACTATGTGTGTATAATTTAGATTGCTATGAGCAAATAACCTATTCTTTAATACATCGAACATATAGAAAAAATATTAAAATATAATTTATTTATACTAACATAAAACACTAATATAAACAATTTTAATAACTAAAAAAAAAAATTAATTAAAAAACATTGGAAAAATCAACTAGAGTGTAATATTTATAGCTATGGAATCCACGTACAATTTTTTACACTCTACTATATTATTCAGTGGAAATAATTCAGTCGAATCTATTTATAAAGGTCAGATGTTGTATAGATATTAATTTAAAACAATGAACAAAATATCAGTAACTATTTAAAAAAAAAATATTTTTTTTAAGTTTTATAGAATTAACACTGAAGATACAAAATAGTTAATATTTGAAAATCAGATTAAGTTTTTATTAATGTCTTTGTAGTAATGTTCATGTAATTCAGTTCAAAAAATGAAAAAAAAATATTATTGTATTATTATTTTATTATTTTATATATAAAAACAAAGAAAAATATCTTTAATAAATAGGACAGTAGCGTATTTAAGGGGCTGTCTCTAGGAGCAATAACGAGGGCCTTACCTCTATACACGTCATTGAATTTATGTAAATCCCTTAGTGACATCATGGTATCCTTCGAAATGTGCTTATCTTCATTAAAAACAAGCTTAAATGTATACTGCAATTATTTTTATTTATTTTTATGATAGTTTAATTCTTTTTTGTACTAAAAAAAGTAATTATTTTGTTTCGCAATTTCAATTTCCATATGTATTAAATAATAAATAATTACTGGTATGCATAGACTAAAATTTAGTCAATAATATATAGACTTTAGAAAAAAAAACTCATTAATAAAATAAAATTAACACTTAATAAAATTAGATAATAACTTTTTTAGACAAAAGATATATGTCATGTTTGGGAATTAGGTGGCGATTTAGTTTTCAAAACTTTAATTTCAGCTATAGTTGGAAAAAATCAACATCACAATTTAAGTGTAGTTTTGGTACTAGACTTGTCAAGGCCAGAGGCATTATGGAACGTAATGGAAATACTTCTCAAAGAAGTCAAAACACTGATTTACTGTTCAAATGAGGATGAAAAATTAAATAATGTTCATGATAAAAATTTGGAGGTTAAATAATTTGATTTTTATCACTGTAATAAATAAAAGAATACAATATAATTATGACCGGTTGAATTTTTTTTAGGATAAACAAAATAATACATCATTTCCAATTCCATTAATTATTGTGGGTAGTAAATACGATGTATATCAAGTAAGAGTTTTTAATAACATATGAATTTTAACGAATGTGCTTTTTTGTAAAAAATATAACACTATTACGTTCAAATTTATCAATGATATATGGTCTTGTAACATTATAATTTCAACAAAAAAACATTAAACAGTAGTAATTGCATACTAAGGTATATTAAGGTGTTACTAAAATTTCAGATATTTTGTCAATTATTTAATTAATTAATAATAAAATAATAACAATTTGAATTTAATGAATATGTAATTTTTTTTTAATTATATATTTATTTTATAAATTAATAATATAAATAATTATACTTAGTTTTATATAATCATTTGATAATAATTGATGAGAAAAAATTTTCGAAATATTAATAAAATTTTTAATTTTTAATTTTTAAATATAGAGTATTGAGATTTTTATATAAACTACTAGTGTGTTAAAAAGAAAAAACCCAGCACAGGGGGGTCGCGGCACAGTGGTGACGTGGCATAGTTGGATCAAGTTTAATGATATCTGACAGTGATTAAAATCACTATAAAAAAAAAACGCTTCGATGCAAATCTTTAGACAGTGTTTAATTTTAAAAAATTGGTGGATTATTCCAAAAGCTACATGATCTACTATTTCCTTATTAATATCCTGATTAAGAAAAAGTATGTCGAATGAAAAAGGGATTATTAAAAAATAGTATTTCCCATAAAAAAATTATATTGATCAATACACTTTTCAATAAGTTATAGCATTATAAAGTTAAAAATATAAAAAAGAATTTTTTTACAAAAATCGTATTTTTTTTATTAAGTTTAATGTCTGTTTTTACCATGAAGATAAAATAAAGTCCGAAATTTTTTTTTACCATTATAAAGTATATTACATTAGCTTTAATTTAAGATATATAAAAAAGTGTCAGACCTTCCGGAACACTTTCAAAAGTTACGTTGAAAAAGTTCTACTTTCTATATGCATTTTTATGTTTTGAATCCCNAAAAAAAAAAAAACACATCTTAGTAAAACTAATACCTTCTCAGCTTCGCATCGAAGCTAAAATCGATCATTTTTCACGATAGTTTTTGTTGTCTAAATGTATGTTTATGTATATTTAAATATAAAAAGGTTAAGATTTTTTATGATTTATTTACAGGAGATTATTTATTTTCTGTTTTATAGCAAAAAAAATAAAAAAACAATAATGATATAATTCGGTTTTTTTTTAATTTAAAAAACATAGATTTGTATTAATCACTATTATAATTTTAAAATAATGTTGCTAATTTTTTTGCTATGATTTAATTTAATTATTTTTTCAGAACCTTGAACCGGCCAAAAAAAGAATTATTTGTCAATCTATGAGGTATGTCGCTCATACTAATAGAGCTTCATTGTTATTTTATAGCACCAATGATGCTACTCTTGTAAAAAAAGCTAAGGAAGTAATGTCACATTATGGATTCGGAACATCTCTCTCGTAAAAAATATAATATTATTTTAAAATCTTTAAATTTAATTTGAATTATAATTATCAGAAAAACGTGTGTATACGACATAAACAAACCGCTATTCATACTAGCTGGTTATGATACTTTTGACGCTATAGATCAGTTGGATTCTAACAAAAGTTTAAGATCAATGCAAGAATGTAAAACATTTTTAAATACTTATATTAAACAGGTAATATATTTATTTGTTAAATCAAAATTAGTGTGTTATAAAGTCAAATTTTAGCTTCGATGTGAATCTGAGAAGGTATTATTTTATCTATTTTTTTTTTTTTCAATTTTTTCTTTTGTGTTTGTGAACGCTCAATCTCAACTTTCGCTGAACCGATTTTGATGAACAATATGTCAAAAGATCACAAATTGTATCTAGTTCAAAAAAAATTACCTTCAAAAATTGAAAAAATTTCTCTTGTTTCTCGTAAATAAGGAAAATCTCCAAAAAAAATTATTTTTTCAGTTTTAAAAATTATTTTTCGACATATTTTCAATTTTTTTTTACTTAAAACTGCCATAACTTTTTTAAAAATGACCAAATCAATATAATTTTTATTATATATATACCTTAGGTATATAGCTACAATTTTTTATATTTTTATGAACATTTGACCTTTAAAACAGGGGAGTTTCAAAATGACAACTTTTCCAAAAAAAATTAACTTTTGAAAATGTTACGAAAATACTGACATTTTTATTTATACCTTAAATTAAAGCTTATGTAATATACTTTATTTTGAAATAAAAAAAAATTTGAACTCTGGACTTGTCTTCATGGTGAAAATAACTACCGTATGCTATTTTTGTGTTAATATTCTCGATTTTATATTTTTAACTTTATATTTCTATACATTTTTGAAAAATATTTGAATCAATACAATTATTTTATGAGAAATATTATTTATATACCACTTTAATTTTCTAAATCGGACCATTTTCCATTATACAAAACTTGAAAATGCAAATAGAAAAGAGAACTTATTCTACTTAATTTTTGACAGTGTTCCGGAAATACTGACACTTTTATATATATCTTAAATTAAAGCTCATGTAAATACTTTAATATGAAATAAAAATTTCGACTTAATTCTGTTTTTATGCTTGAAACGGACATCAAATTTAATAAAAAAAATACAATTTTTGTAAAAAATTACAATATTAAATTATTAAATATCAATTTCATACTATATTTAATTGCTATACTAAATATTTATTCATATATTACACTTATAAATCATAAAACTTATAATCAGAATATAATAAGGAAATAGGAGATCATGTTGCTTTTGGAATAATCAATAATTTTTTTAAAATTAAACGCAATCTACAGATTTGCATCGAAGCTTTTTTTATGATAGTGATTTTAATTACTGTTAAATATCATCTATATTAAACCCAACTATCCTACGTCCTCACTGTGCCGCAACCCCACTGTGCTGGGGTTTTTTATTTAAAAACTCTTAGTTCAAGAGTATAACTCAATTAATCATCGAAATCACAAATAGTAACTATATGGTAACTAATTTTGGATTAAAAAATGAGATCTTTTATATCATCCCAAAAAACTGTTTTAAAATTATTATAGACTAGTCCCCAGTTGGAAGACCAATTCCCCTACCACAACAAATTTTTTTTTCTTCAAACTTTTTTTGCGTACTTTTACACTGAGGCGTTTTAGATAGTGATATGAATCACGGTAAAATTTCAATCATTTTATGTTTTTCTTAACTTTGAATTCTGTGTGATATTGTGATTTAAATTACCCCCAGATTATTATTTATGAAAAATGAATATATAATACTTACTTTCATCAAATTAAAATAATAATATACCACAGGCGTAACTAGAACTAATTTCTCTGGGACACTAATTAATTTTTCTCCCGCTCAAAATTTTTTTCATACAATACAATACATGTATATAATTTTCTAAATTAAAAAAATGTTATTCTTTGATTAATTTACGGGTATTCTCTATGATATCCTTACGAACACAACATTGTATATTAATAGGGAAAATTATTCTTCTTCTTTTACTGGCATTCTCACTCTCTAAGAGTTTTTGCCGCCATTACTACTCTTCGCCACCTATCTCTATCTTGGGCTGTCTCTCTCCAGTCTTTAACTCCAAGGATTCTTAAATCTTCTGCTACCACGTCGATCCATCTTTTCTTCGGCCTCCCTCTGGGTCTTTTCCCTTGTGGTTTCCATTCCAATGCTACCCTGGCTATCTCGTTCTCCTTCTTCTCGCTATGTGTCCTAATCATTGTATTCTTTGGCCCTTAATAAAACTTGTTACCGGTGCTATTTCCAACATGTCATATAGTTCTCTGTTGTACCTTCTCCGCCAACTTCCCATTGTTTCATCGATGACCGGTCCGCATATTTTCCTCCACACTCTGTGCTCAAAAGTCCTCAGGTTTCTTTTTGTTTGTTTGGTCGTTGTCCACGCTTCGCAACCATACGTGAGAGTCGGTATTATAATAGCCGTGTACAATTATTAAATATATGAAACTATTATAAAAGGTATTTAATCTTATTATAAAAATGTAAGTATTTTGAACTTCTTAAGATATTCACTCAATATGTATACTCTTTCTTTAAAGATCACTTAATGTAAGGACAAGCTGAGAGATTAACCGAAGTATCATTTAAAATGTTTTTGACATTTTCATTCAAAATATAGAAAGTTGAACAATAAAAAAAAGTATACCAAAAAATAAAATTTGATCGATAATGATATAGTATTATGTCATTGATTTTTACTGCTATAATACTGCTAGATGAAAATGATATTCTTATAAAATAAAAATTCTTCAGTCCTACTTATTTATTTTTAAACTTACAATGGATTTAGTTATAATTTATAATCTTAGGTTATTTACATTGTATTTCTTAGCTTAAATAAAATTAAAATAATCAAACAACGGTTATAATTTAGTTGTTTTTGTACTCAGGTTCCACTAGTAACCGATAGTAACAAAGGTTCAGTTTTAGAAGTCGAAGATCCGCTGACTAATCCTAATTACATGGATTCTGTAATAGATGAAGCGTTAAAAAAGAAACAAGAAGTAAGTTTAAATAATAAATAATTAACATCATTGCTTCTATTGTATTACATATAATATTTGTTATTTCAGGAGCATAAACTTTTTATGAAAGATTATGAAATTATTTGTGGAAAATACAAAAGTAATTTACAATAAGAAAGAATTATAATTTATAAGTAAAAAAAATTATAAAAAATAAATATACAGAGCATATTATTAAGTTATAATAATAAACCTTATTATATTGCCTACATTAGCTTGAGATTTTCAATTTGTGTAAAAAGAATATCACTCATCTTTTGAGGCTTATCACAGAACTCACTTATAAGAAACTCGAATCGAGTAAAATTTAAAATAACGCTTTTTAATAATACGTCAACATAATATCAGGTAAAAATTAAATTATTTAAATTGTTAAAATTATCTATGAACTAATTTTTTGAAGAAAAGTGGTAAATCTCTCAATGCTTTGTTTGTCATTTTAATCTTGATTACATAATATACTCCTAATCTGAATGTAAAACCAAACAGAGCAAGTAAAATAAATTGGCGTGTCATTGATTCTCCGTTCATCCCCAAATCCTTCATCAATAGTTCAGGATTTTTATAATGACAATATAAATCTGGACTGTGACATTCCATTTCGGCACGACCATTGCCATACAAAGATATTATTGTAGCTACTAAAGAATATCTCACAAAACTCAGTCCCATCAGAGTTTTCATGAAAGGTTCAATCACTTGTCCAAAACCCATTCCATAAACAGCAACTGCTAATAGAGGGGCTACCAAGGCTGGTGTTAATACGGCACCGGTCTAAAGAATAAAAATGATTTAATTCATTATATTTTTATATATACTATGTATAATTACGGCACTATTCACAGCTGATCCTATTAATATTCCTAAACCTTCTGATATGTATCCAGTAAATAATCCCGACACCATAAACTGGGTCAATCTTATCCAATCCAAAGGTTGTGCACTCATGAAATAAGCAACCAAACAGAAGAGTCCACCAAAAATAATCTGAAAATTAACGCGCATATTATTATTAATATTGTATCTTAAAAAATAATGAATACTTACTAATGGAGGGATTGATGTAACATAAGTAGCTAAGCAATATGACTTAAGTCCATACCAATGATTAAAATATTCACGACGTATTAATTTTACTTCACCAGGAACTTAATTTGCAAAATATAAAATTAGTATTATAATAAAAAAAATTAAACTGCATTGTTTTTAGTATTACTTACAAGTTAGTATTGGGACCATGCAATAAGTGTAAATAAAAAATACGACTATACTAATACAAAACTTGAAGTTTTCAAATGGTTTATCTCCGTCAATTCCGATACCCAGATTTATGCTTCCCAAAAGAAGAGCTGAGATCAGATGATGAAAAAATGATATATATAAGGCAGTCTATAATAAATGGGCAACAAATATAATTTTTTTACATAAATCAAAAATAATACAAATAACTTACGGAATTCCTTAAAATTTGTTTTGTTTTTCTATCTAATATAATTGAAAATTGTGTCAAAAACGACGATGAATGTCCAGGATACTTTTTGTTTGACGATTCCAAATTATCAAATACACGTGGTAATACAGCCAAAGTCTCATTACGACCTAAAAATATGATATACTAATAAAATAATTGTAGTTTGATGAAACTATTTTAAACTAGAATGCCTTACAAAGTTTTGCAACTGGTGGTTTTTTTTCCGATTCATTTATTTCGTCACATAAAATAATTTTTCCATTTTGGATTTCCCTATTCAAGTTTTTTATGGTGTCATTATCTAAAACTTCGAACACTAAAAAGTAATACAAAATAAATTGTCTATAAGAATAATATAAATAAAAATAATATAATATTTTTTAATTAAAAAAAAATATAATTTGTCATTTGTGTGTACTTATTTGTATCTACTTTATACAACTATTTACCAAAATCTGCAGGATTATATGTTGATTTACACACATGTCCTACTTGTGCCAAAAATGGGACAAGTTGTCGAGGTGTTCCGTTATAAATACACGAACCTCTGGCTAACATATAAACATGATCGAACATATGAAACTGAGATGAAGTTGGTTGATGAATTGTACAAATTACAGTTCTTCCTTGCTTGGCAAGATCAACAAGCAAAGACATGCATTGTTTTATCGCAAAATAATCCAAACCCCTTTTTACACAAAGAATATAATATTAGCAATATTTTCAAGTTTTACAAATTTGTTTATTCTATTAATTAAGTTGCTTAAGTATAACAAAATATTAAATTTAATCCCTGAAATTAAATTTACCACTATAGTTCCTATTGTACATAGATTAGAATAGTAAACTTGCATTTTGATAGCAACTGTCACTTACGTGGTTGGTTCATCTAAAAATATAACTGGAGGATTGTTGACTAACTCCAATGCTATGGATAGTCGTTTGCGTTGCCCTCCAGATAATTTTTCTACAAATGTATTTTGACACTTTGTTACCCCTAATAATTCGATTACTTCGTCGACCTTAAACAAAAAATCATTACTATTATAATAGACTACACATAGATTATTGTTGTATGTTTTTAAATTTAACTATGTCATGTTCAATCAGAGAAATAAATAATTTTTATGATTGCCTTATAAATCATTTCATTAACATGAATTTTTACATTTATAATAACTATCATTAATAATTAAACATGAAATTTCATTAACTTTGATTAATTACAATAATAATTTGAAAACTATTCGTGTTTTGTTAGTTATTACTAAAGTGATAATTATTTATTTTATGTCTAGAAATTATTTTCATTATTAAAATATATGTTATATAAATTTCATCAATTAAAAAAAGTCTGTTTAATAGATTTAAGTAAAAACATGTATAAATAAACATTAAAATAAGTAATTTGTTGTATTAGTAAGTTGTTTTTTTTTATAATTATAAAATTGTTCGTAAATAGTTTAAATACCTTCTAATGTATAACAGTGGCAATTAATAATTTAGTATTTTTACGGACAATGTGGTTAAAAAAATAAATAAAGAATAACATTTGTAGTTCCAACTATATATAAATCTAATTATGGCTGTTATATAAATATAAAGTTAATAATTCAATTTTAATCAAGAATTGTATATTTTACGTCAATCAATAAATTACTGCACAGACGAAATTAGGCGGAAGTCATTCGCTTTAATTAATAAATTTTAAGTTAATGTTAATTTTAACTTAACTAGAATTTAGACGATATTTTTGTAACATATTTAAATTTAATCAAATTTTACACGAAATATACATACAAATCAAATTATTATTATATTTCGTCAAATAATAATTTTTAAGATAGATAATAATAATGTTAACAAAAAAATAAATAAATTATGGTTTTTAATTTTTACACATCAGAATTTTATATGGTTGCACTTGTTATAGTTCATTTAGTTTATGTTACGTTATCATCACTAAAATCACATGTGATTTATTAATGTGTATAAAATAAGACATATTAATATTCATACATATTCTATATAGTTCACGAAAAAAAAAAATTCATAATTAATTATGTGTTTTTAGATTTAGTAAAACTTTCAGCTAAGTAGTGGATATCATCTAAAATAAGTGATAAATAAAGACCGCAATTCGTGTTTTAGTTTTGTTTTTTATATTTTTAGGTAAGTTCAAGGACTTTTGTACGATGTAATGGTAATAACGTCTTGCAGTAGTGGACTATTTTTATTATTTGCCGTATATTTGTTTAACATAAATGCATAAACTTTGAACAATCAATCCGCCATTGTAATCTTATCTTTACGTCACAAAAAATGTATTAAAAGATTATTAAAATTAATTTTTTACAAAATTTAAACTTTAATCATTTTAAATATAAAATTGATCAAAATAATGTAAAAACATTTTTCTATTCGATTTTCTCTTTGAACTTAAAGACTTACAATTATTGAAAATTAAAAAATATAGAAAAGTCAAATGATATTTTTTAATAAAATATTTTTTTACTTAATATAAGTGTTATTTATCTATAATAAAACCATTAATGATTTACAAAACCATTAATGATTCCCAAAACTCAATTTAACTTACATGTATTATAATTAAGGAGTACGTTCCCCATATTTCCATGTTTTTTTACATTGTCTTTTTAAAACTATTTCTAGTAGTGCTATATAATTAACATTAATTTTGGCTATAAATGATTTTAAGTGTCAAATAAATTTACTAATTAGGAAAAAACAATTAAAAATGAAACACAATCGCATTAATATCTACAATAATATTGTATTATATATATTTCTTATCACTTAAACCTAAAAACTACCAGTTTAAAGATGTTGATGTCAGCATCATTACTCGATGTGTATAATTGTGTTCCCTTATTACTTAATACCGATTTTTTTTTCCATCTGAATTTGTATAAAATAATTGAGATTTGTTTATTTCTATGAAATTTTTTATTCTTTTTCAAAATAAATCATGTCAATGGATGATAACTGGTTTAATAATTTGCGATTATAGTAGTTAGGTCAAGGTTATTAAAATATGTAACGACCTTTTCATTAATGTATAATCCGATAAACAATGTTTGATACTTTTTTATGTGAAGGTAGTTATGTAGAGCTTACAATTTTTTAAATTATAGATTCCTTAGTTTTACAAGTTTCGATTTATAAATAAAATAAAAGTTTGAAAAATAAGTACTTACACGATAAACTTTAGTAAAATCGAATAATTAACAATCTTCATGTTTGCACAATCATGTAACATTTTATTAGTTTAAATTAATGATTTATTTTGATAAATTTACAACATTAGTCGATAAAATCCTGCAACTTCTTTTAATTTTCTTATCATAATTGAAATGATTTTATAATTTAAAATTTTGAAGGTCAATTTATTTTACAAATCATATACTCTTAAACTTCATTTAAAATTAAAAATATTAATTTAAAACTAAAATTATTAAAATCATTTTACTCAAACCCTTAAACTCTAATTTATTAAATTTTTACTTTTCTAGAACTCATCAACAATACAGTACATTTCATTTATTTTCAAAACATTCTTTGGTCATTTGCTAAAATATTAAGATTTATAAATAAGCATTTCCAAGTAAAATTTAACTATGATCTCGCAAGTTTCAAATTTGTAAAAACCTTTTAAATAATAAAGTACAACTATGTTAAAATTTAGTCTTTTAATACCTTTAATAGTTTCCAATAACAAATAAATACTTAGATACTTTGGATTTTTTCTTTGGCTATATTGATAAAGTTTATAAAAATATTTGGAAATTAAACATATATTAAATGAGTCAATTTAAATGAGTATTAACATTTTATACATCTTTCAAGCGTTTATTATTTTAATATTAAGTGGAATGCTCTATAGATAATATTTTTTAAACTAAAATGTCAAATTTTGAAAATTAATTTTTTATAATTTGTTATGTTGAAGTAAGCAAATAATTTTTAAAGTTAATAGTGGAACTTACAGCTTTACATTTATCCTCTTTTGATAACTCATTACCAATCTTCAATCTTGCGGCGTAAGTCAATGACTCTAATACTGTAAGTCTAGGTTGCAGAAGATCATCTTGCATAATATAACTAGAAAGTTTTTTAAAAAGTTGCATGTTTCTAGGATGACCATTTGTTAAAATCTGCCCCTTAATATCACTTCTCCTGTAATTCGTGCAAATTATATAAGATCTAAGCTTTCCAATAAAAATGAAAATAAAATATTACATATATTTACAAGGAAATGTATATTAATATAAATAATTTCTTTATAAATAAATAAGTAATATTCAAGTTAACTTGACAGATATTATTATATATTTATAGAATAAATTTTAGCTAAAAACATTTAGATAATTAAACTGGATATTATAACACATTTTTTTACAAAATATAATTATCTGAATATTTAGCATTAATTTAATTAAAACACTAAGTTTTATTATTGCCAACGTTCTTAAAGCAATAAATAAAAATGTATACAGTGTTTTATTACACTAGGAATGTTTTTCTATTTGTTTTTATTTTTACAGAATGTTTATATACATAACATAGTAGTTAAAACCTAAAATCTATATTTATTAATTAATTAACACTTTTCGATTTTATTTAAATACAAGCCCACGGGTATCGAAAAACAGCAGCACAATAAAGTAATTTTGATAAAATCCTTGTAGATATATACGTTGATAGCCAGTTGCCTTGTAGATTTATCATTTTATTAAAAACCGGGGACGTAATATAAATAGTGTGTTAATGAGAAATATACACGTTTATCTCAGACTAATATAAAACACGATATTCGGAATCTAACAACGGTAAGTTTAGATCTGAAACTTGACGAGTTGCCTAATTATCCTTGGACAAGGATAATAACCAATATCAAACTAATAAAAGATAATCGGCTGTTCTTTCCGCGGAGAAAATGTGCGGATGTTTATCCTTTTATGTTCATAACAATACCGGTTTATAACTGACGTGAATGCCTTTTCAATGATGTCAAGTAACTTACACATATCCAGCAAGAATGTTCATGATTGAGCTCTTTCCAGCGCCAGAAGGCCCCATGATAGCTGTTAGGTGCCCGGAGCGAAAGAAGCCGTTCACGGATTTTAGTATTGTTCGTTCTCCTATAAAATAAAATCCTATGTTAATGGTTTAACTACATTTTACAATAAAATATTTTTAAGTTAAACATTTACATTTACATTAAAAGTATTAATAAAGTCAAAATAATGTTTTGAACAAAACCATGTTTAAAAGCCACATTTCAACTTGAATAACCACAGTAGAAAAATATTTATAATACCCAAATTTTCAAAGGTCAATTTCTAATTGCCAAGCTATTAGTATAACTGATATATTAGATATTCTGGTACCCGTTTGATAGTACTATAAGTAAGATAGTAAATAAATAATACAAAACAGACATAAAGACTTATGAGACATTTTAAGAATTAGAAAGTACAAGCAATAGCGTAAAACTAACTGTAACTAGAAACCTAAAGTCATAATATTTTGAGAGCACTCGATGGTATTTTTAAAGGTCTTTAGGAATAAAGCTCACTTTAGAATTATATATTATTTAATTTCTAAAGCTGCATTAAAAGGCATTTTTAATATTATATTATATTCATATATATATATATATATATATTAATGATATTTACTAATATATTAAGCTTAAAGAACGCCTAGATTTGAAATCTCCATAATATTGTAATCCGATAGTTGCGTTTCTGGATAAGAAAACTTGAAGTTATTTCCATTATGTTCATATAAACTGAATAGTACTCTGGTCATATAATTATGACATTAACTAAATGTTAATTGTGAGAACAGGTATATAGCTAACTATCAATAAAAAATTGAATAATATCTTTTGAAAACGTCAGTTTAGTTAAAACTTCTTTGCCTCTATTTTTTCTTACTCATAACTCATTGCTTATTACATGATGTTAAATTTGGTCCAAGAAAAATTTATTAGATTTATTTGAAGGTTGAATATGAGAAACTTGTTTGGATAAACAACAAATTATGTTTATATACGCAATTATTTACTTAAAAACTTTAATTAAATCAAAATAAATTAATCCAGAAAAAAAATACATATTTGAAAACCAAATAGAAAATAAAAACTCAAATTATAAAGTTGAAAATAACTATAATATAAAAAAATCTAGAAGAAGACATATTTTTTTATGTTCAACATTCTTGTTTATCTAAACAATTGTAGAGACTTTTAAGTACCTACAATAAACTATAAGAATATTTTGTAACCTAATGAATAAATATACAAAGAAAAGGTATATTATTTATAAAATATTTACATTTTAATATTACATGACAGTATTATAAATAAAATTTCTACATGACAATTTTATTTAATAATAGGAAAGAATAAATTCAAAAATTAATAAGAGTTAATTTGTATTTAATTGCAAATAAATCAAATATATGCAACGTATAATACATTAGTCGGGTAAGAAATCTGGCACCAACGCCAAAAAAATAATTTGGCAGTTAACATTGAAAAACAACAAATTTTAATACGTTCTGTCAATCTCAAGATCGTTTTTATAGTTACAAGGGCTGCTACCTCCTTATGCCCTCTTAACAACTTTTCGAGTGTATTAATTATTGATATAAAGTTTTTGTTGGATTAATATTAATACATAACAATACATAAGCAGATTAATACTTTTCTAACTGCTAAAACGAATCCATTTTATATGCTATATTAAAAGAAAAATTACATTCATATATTTAGGAATTCAAATAATTTTGAATACATAATGTGATAGTAAAAAAAAATTAAATATCTTTAATGATTTTTCATAAATAAGGAAAAATAATAGTTTTAATCTTCCCTGAATTTTTTATTTGAGAAATAATAGCCTCATTATACAGAATCATACTCGTATTCAGTAGCGTAGCCTAAACTTCTAAATGGGAATGGGTATAGTAAAAAATCTTACAAAATTTTATTTTTTGGACGTTGTTTATTACTCATCACTCTGTTTTAAAAATGAATATTACCGTCAATGTGTACGGAGTCCTCTCATCCCTTGGATGCGTTATTGCTTATGTATGTTTACATTGGATTTATGTTTTAAATCAAATTAAAAGTTAATTAGCTTGTGATAATAAACACTACAAAATTCAACAAAATTACATGTTATAAATATCTTATTACCAAGTGTAATTAGATTTTTTCTAAAAAAAAAAACAGTTTGTTTAATAGCGTGTTTATATATCTTTTTGGATGAATAAATGATTTCAAACCAGTATAATTAATCGTATGAGCTCGAAGTGTATTTTCAAATTATTTTTGTTTATATTATTTTCACATAAATTAAAACTAGTTATTTCCTTAAAATTACTTTATTCATTGAATAACTTTTAATAATAGAAAAAAAAGACATCAAGAAATTCAAGTACAAAATTTAATAAGATTAAAAATGACTTAAGAGTCGTTATTTTAATACATTTTATCAAAAATGTAAGTATTATTATTTTAGTTGGATTTATTTAAACTAGTAATGCATTATGTGCAAATACTGAACACCATATATTGTAAAAAATAAATTGAAAAATCAAACATATATAATTAAAAAAAGTGGAATAATTAGAGAAAAAAAATCTTGTTTTTCGTAGTACATAATTTTGTGAAATGTTTTCTCTCCTTTAAAATTAAACTTTTGAATATAGAGTTTTATATTTTACAAACTTTATACTTAATTAAAAAATCAGTACAGTAAGGTTCAAGTATAAAAAACGATTCATTACAAATCTGTAGATAGTGTTTAATTAGAAAAAAAACGATAGCACAGTGATGTCGCGGCACAGTGTGAGTGTGGCATAGTTGGGACAAGTATAGATGATATCTGACAGTGATTAAAATCACTATCATAGGAAAGGCTTCGATGCAAATCTGTAGATAGGGTTTAATTTTAAGAAATTGGTGGATTATTCCAAAGCAAAATTCTAACTCAAAAAGAATTAAAGAAAGAATTGTTGGGACAAATTTTTTTTTTTGAACTTAAAGTATTTATCTTAATCTTTATTTTATCATACATTTAAAGCTCGTAGTATTTCCAGAACATTTTCAAAAGTTAAGTTTAAAAAGTTCTGCTTAATAAATATTTATGTTCAAATTTAAATAAAATGTTAATTAAAATTTTTTTAATGTTTTCTATTATTCAGAGTTTTATCTGAATTTTAATATCGATTAATCTCAAATAAAATTATGAAATATGCCGTTTAAACCAAACGTAAAATCAAAATACTTTCTTTGAAACTAATTTGTAGAAATAACTTGAATAAATTTAAATTTCTTTATAATAAATAATATACATGACATGTATATTATTCATTAATATACATTATATTATTAATATACATTGTATATTATGACGTAAACCTATGTTTTTACAAAATATGTCATGTTTATAATTTTAAACTTGACCTGCAATCTTTTCGCCAAGTAGAGATAATACATTTTATGGGAATCATTACATAACAAAATCGAACATGTACTAGTAAAATAAACTACAAAGGTGTATTAATTATAAACTATAAAGAACCAAATTTTGGGACGTATATTTTATTTTATTTTTGATTTTCTCCTTATTTTCTTTACTATTATTGATAAAAGTCTATAGAAGTTTCACAAAAAAATTAAACAAGAAAAAGATCATTGCTAGACTGCAACCAGATTTATTTGGATTGTTTTATATATAACTTGATTTCTTATTCAATTTTGATAAAATTATAATTTAATTGGGTAAAATAAGATAATTTGTTTTTTTTTCTATCATATTAGCAATTTAAAAAAACCCAGCACAGGGGGGTCGCGGCACAGTGGTGACGTGGCATAGTTGGATCAAGTATAATGATATCTGACAGTGATTAAAATCACTATCAAAAAAAAACGCTTCGATGCAAATCTTTAGATAGTGTTTAATTTTAAAAAATTGGTGGATTATTCCAAAAGCTTCATAAACTGCTAGTTCCTTATTAATATCCTGATTAAGATAAAGTATGTCGAATGAAAAATAGAATTATTAAAAAATAGTATTTCTCATAAAAAAATTATATTGATCCATACATCTTTCAAAAAGTTATAGCATAATAAAGTTAAAAATGTAAAATACAAAATCGAAAATTTTCACACAAAAATAGCATTTGGTAGCCATTTTCACCGTGAAGATAAAATAAAGTCCGAAATTTTTTTTTTGCATAATAAAGAACATTGCAAAAGGTAATGATATCATGCATCTATATAAAAAAAAGTTATATTAATATGTTCATTTTTAAAAAAGTTACGGCAGTTTTTAGTAAAAAAAATTGAAAAAATTTCGAAAATTAGCGATTTTTAAATTTGTAATTTTTTCGGAGGTTTCCCCCATTTACGGGGAACGAGGGAATTTTTTTCAATTTTGAAGGGTAATGTCTTCGACTAGATACGATTTGTGATCTTTTGACGTATC
>NW_026099572.1:32962355-33015541 GCF_025091365.1 Daktulosphaira vitifoliae | reverse complement strand
GTTCGGCGAGAGGTGAGAAAAAGTGGGAACAAAAAAAAAAAAAAAAAAAAAAAAAACACATCATAGTAAAACCAATACCTTCTCAGCTTCGCATCGAAGCTAATAGTGGTTTTCATTTAAGAAAATTAAAATTAAAATTAAAGTTAAAGTTTTTTTATTTCTGAAGTGTTAAAAAAAATTATTTAACTACAAATTATTGGAGAGTTTTGGTGTATTAAATATTTTTTCTCTGTACAAAAATTAAAAATTCTTAATAGATTCTAAGAAAATCAGTGTCTTATTATTAATCGATCACTCTATATATACACACACTTACATATATAACTAATCAGCAGTCTAAATTGAGAAACTAAATGACTTCAAAAACCACAACTGGCATCTATTGTAAGACTAACTTATAAAAAAAACCAAATGACGTCGCTAATGTTTAGGGGCTATAACTTAATCAACGAATCATTATTTTCTCATTTATTTATTCTTCTGTACGTTTAAATTCTATAAATGTGATATTTTATTATAATATTCGTTTCTTTTTTTAAAAAAAAGTTGTTATTAATAATTCATTTTTAATTTTAAACTTTTATCGTATCAAACATTTCACCAGTTGTCATGTTAAAAAAATCATTCCAATGACTTTACTTTAGTTTATTCATTACTATAAATAAACAATATGTAAAAAAATAAATAATAATTTAATCTATCCATAACAATATATTTAAGATCTGATAAGACAATAATTTAAATTTATATTTTTTGTATCTTAATTATTTGGAATATATTACAAGTTCATATCAAGTCTATATCTTGAGTATACTAAAATGATAATAAATTATGTAATGATTATTTATAAAGATAAATAATAAATAAATAAAAAGCTATCTACATATGTTACAGTATAAAATATAGTATAATGTGAATGAAACTATTTAGTCAAATAAATAAACACGATGAAAAAATATTTGGTAAACGTGATGATAAAAGTAGAAAACAACTTTAAGACCAGTATCTCAGAAATTATTAATAATTTAAAGTAATAACTGTAGGTGAGGAGTTGCTATTTTTATCAATAATTATTTTCCGGTTGTACTCTTCTTCACACCTAGAAGGGATGAAGAGTATCCGTCTAGGTATAAAAAGGAGAATAACTTCCAAAGTACTAATACAAAAGTTGTTATCGACCATTTATTTTCTTAATTGGAAATTTGCAGGTTTAAAGTCACTTAAAATAAAACGATCAGTTTTGATGCTATATTTGTTTACAAAGACTTATGAATGGAATTATCGTTTGTCCTGAAATACTAGCAAAATTTATATTATAGTTTCCTTTGATAATTCTATATATAACCCTCTTTTTGCTTTACACCAGTCTAATAAAAAGTATATCACTTATTGTCCGGTGTGAAATTGTACTTTTACCTTTTGGGGTGTACAAAACTTTATTTATTACTAGATTTATAATAATAAATGTATTATTATAATTATTAGTCTGATTATTTCCTATTTTATTAGCTAGTTAATTATATATGTTGTCATTTAAAAAAATATAGTTGACACCTCTATACGATTTTAGGGATGATCCTATTGATACCCGGGTTTTTTTAAATCCAATATCTATACTGATCATAGAAAATTGTATTAAATTCTAATTGCCATGAAGGATAAATTTTTCAAATTTTTTAAATTCGAAAGTTTACATTTATTAATCATTCTAAAATATCCTTAAAGCATTAATGATTTCAAAAATATTGCATCTCCAAAAAATTCTTAAGTATAAAGTTTGTTATAAATCATTACTTGTTACTTTACAATAAAATTTCACTAGAATAATTATTATTTGTGGATCAATTAAAATTATGATTATTTCTGTAATTTTTTTTGTAGAATTATATATTTTTTTTTTATTATTTTATTAATTTAAGATGTTACTAAATGTTTTAAAGCAAATTACTTTATAATTTTTAATCGTGTTTTGTCTATAAAATTGCTATTATTAAACAAAATTGTGACGTTAGTATTGAATTAACAGGTATATGCATAAATTATTTTTAAGCATAATTTTAAATTAACATATAATTAAAATGAAGTTCTAAGACCAATTAGTTTTTATTTCTTATATATTTTTTTTATTGATCTTAAAGTTACGGAAGAAAACAAAAAATTATGATACAAGTTTATTATGGCGTCGCCATTAATAAATGTTATGTTAAAAGAAGAATGGCTATTGTTAACACTTAGTTGAATTCATATTTGATGGTAATTATATTCCGTCAATCCGGGTCAGTTCGTCATTATTATTACTACATAATCTCATTAATATTTACTAACTATCAGTTATTTCTATACAAACTATACGTCATAAGTAAAATTTTGGTTATTACAAATAAAATTCATTAATAATGAATCAGAACACAAAATTTTTCCAAAATATGATAAATTCATAATATTGTTTGATAAGGATAATATAATATGTTAAGATGGTTGAAAAAAAGTTAATATTATTAACTAATATTAGTTTAAGTTATTTGTATACAATTACATTTTGATTTTCTGAATAAATTAGCTCTTAGCATACATCAGAAAAGTCCACATATTAAAAGTTTCCAGTAAAAACAATTGATTAAAATATTGTCACAAATAACAGGAGGATATTTTTTGATAGTGGAAGAAATCAATTTATAATAATTAAATCTAACAACATTTTTGGCACTAAAGTACATTAATTTTTTTCAAATCAAAAGTAATAGAAAGTGATTTTCTGATAATTGAACTTATTTTCTTATAATAGACTTTGACGATCTTTTAATTATTTAATATATTTGATTCATTTTACATAATTGTTACAATGTAAAGTACTTAATAAATATTAACTCTCTACATTTATTTTAATGAAGATTTATATTCATTCGTATTTAATTATTGTATTACTATTTTCTAATTACTTATATGTATTGATGATATTTATTCATTGTAATTGTTTCAATAGAATAATAATTTTCTTTGTATTGTGAAACAGAAAGAATAAATGAAGGGAAAATGTATTATATTCAGCAGTGATGTAGAAAATGCAAATAATTAATAGATGTTCTATTAATTTAACTTTTCCACATTCCTAAATATTACCTAAGACATCGTAATAGTTAATTATGAGTAATGTACAAGAATTAATGGATTAAGATCATATGTATAAGTGATGCTATAAAGATAAATAAGTAATTAACATGCACTTGGAATGTTTTATGGTAAAAAGAGAAAAAGATATAACAATAACACAAGAATGTTTTGAAACTTACTCGATATATTATTTTCCTTAAAGAAAAACTAAATAAAATGTAAAAGAGATTAATTTTAGATTTTTAAAAATTTAGTGTTACACAATAATATATTGCCCTTTATAATAAATGTTATATACAGGTATCATGCTGAAAAAAATAACAATAGTTGAATTGAAAAGAATACAAATATTATTCTTTTAGCTATATGTCAAGCATCTAACATTTGCAATTTCTCTTTTAGAAGAAAAATATAACCAAACTATTTATAGCTAATAGTTTATCCTATCTTTGTAATATTTACGCGAATATCTTGAATATATGAAAATGTAACATTAATAAATTTAATTAACAGTTAACATAAAATCACTAGTCATAAATGATTGTTAATAAATAAACCCAATATCTAGTAAAACGATTGATTGAAGCTAAAGCTTTGTTGTTAAAACGCAATGGAAACACTGACACTAGGTACCAAGTTTTATATGGCGCTTTATATGTTATTTTAGGTAAATATTGTTACTACCTAAATAAATTTATCGACTTAAACAAAATTATTATAAACCAGTACCAACAATTATTTAGTAGAAAAAACTTAAATTATGGTTTTAATTCATTTTGAGATATTAAATAATCAAACCATTCCTAATGAAACCATTCAAATGGTGTTTATTGTTACGGGTGATAATAAATCTAGATTTGATAAAGAATGTAAGGTAAAATAATGAGGGCGTAACGGTTTTAGAATATATATTTGAATTTTGTAGTAAATTTAGATGTGGTAACTAAAAAAATAGTTCTATGATCATATGAACATAAGAATATTTCTTTTCAATCTTTACGAAAAATGTTTGTTATTTGCGCCAAAAAATTTAAGAAAATTCATTTTTGGGTTAAGTCCATCAAGTCTTTCTGATTTATAATTAATCTGAAGCTTTCCAAAAGCATTATATTTTTGTAGAATTTTTTAAAGCGGTTTCAACTAGAATGTTTATATAAAAGTCATACTATTTAATAATGATTAACAGAGTTCAAGACTTTATGCATTCATAAAGTTTAGTTTAGTCATCTCGAGTTTATTAGAAGTAAATATATATATATATAAGTTTTTGTTTTCCTTAATTCTAATATTTGTATATTTATTTTAGGGGAGTCGTGAGAAATTCCATCCCTTTTAAAACAAAAAAGTTCCTGTAGAACTGTTTTTTCATGGAGTCTGGTGTTTCAGAAGTGGTTCAAACAAATTTAAAAATACATAAAATCCAGAACCCTAGTGATTAATAAACAAATTTAATTATTATTATATTTAAAAATATAGACAATAAACTGTATAAAATATATTTATTACGTAACTATAAAAATATATAAAATATTTATTATTTTGTTATTTTTTTTTAAACTAATAAAGTTTTGATTATAAATTATACAATCTAGTTTAGGCCACACAATTTTTTCAGATGGTGCGTATTGGGTACCGTTAATGTAAAACTATTGTTTAACATACCTGCTGTAGTATCCACAGTGTAAATTAAATCGTGAAATTCAATGTCAACGGCCGGTCTCTTAGCTTTATGGGTTAAAGTTTTCATTTCCACCCTAGTCGGAATTCTCGTGATAGGACGATCCTTGGACATGCTAAAAACTCTTGTCCTCCCTGGCGATTCTTCGGGTATGAGTTCACAAACTTCTTCTTCGCTGTGATCACCGTCGTTAATGTTCATGGTTTCTTCGAGCATAGCAGCAAAAGACACAGTACTTTTAACGCGATTCATTGGCGTTTTATCGTCACTCGTTAGCACAGTCATGGTGTCTAATTGACCGTACTTCCAAGAAAATATATGAGATTAAGTAAAGACAGTCAAGTCTGGATAAAGTTTATTTGTATTGACCGAGCGACATATGATAATAATACGAAAACTGATAACCAAACAACGACAATAAGCACACTACGGTAAGGCGATGCGTACAGCATCTACGAACGTTTGCCGGTATTGTGGTGTGGTTCCGTTGAATGAACTGGTTTGTTGTGCTAATGTCGCTTCGTTTGCCCCACTACGAACTGCCATTTGTATTACTCATGGGGAAATATATACAGTTCGAATTAAGTATTGTATCGCAAAATGACTATATATACAAATACTTGGTTGATGTACAATTGAGGGTCTGACATGGAAAAGGTACAGAGTTACAAAAATTAAATTTTATAGGAGAAGAAAAAAATAATTTATCTAAACCGCGTGGCTTTACGATAAAAATATATTTGTTTTCAAAATAATTCTTATTTTATAAATAAACTTAATTTTTTTTCACCAGATAATTAAAATTCACTATGTTTTCTACAAAAAAAATACGAAAAATTGATTTTTTGGACTTAGTACTTTTTCCATATCAACGCGTCAATAACTATTTATAAAACCAAGTGAAAAATGAACTTGCTTTGGTAGTTTTTACTGTATTCTAGATTAATGCGTGATTATTTTTTTCTCTTGATATCAGGTAACCGGAATAACCGCAGTAGCAGGATAAAGCTTTGAAAATTAAATATATGTGTTATCCATTAATGTACGCTATCGAAAAGTTTTAAATACCGAATTTACGAAAAATGATCAATTAATCATTCGATTAAAACTAACCCTAACTGTATTTTTGGGATATTAAACTATTTGAGAAATTATTTGATAGTTTTCATAAAGTAAAAACTACCGGATGAAAAGTCTATTGCGTTAAATTATAAAATTCTCATATAACTAAATATAACTAAAAAATTTTATTTTATTCGAACAAGTGTAAAGAAAATTATTTTAACATTAACGAAGAAAAATAATATTTATACCTATTGACTATTAAAAACTATTAAGAAAAATTAATCAAATTTAAAAAATATATATTTTATTATCAAATTATTTTGTTCTTTTAAAATAATCGTTAATTAATAAAAATAAATTTAATAAATTTCTTATTTATTCGATGTGCAGTAATATTATTTTGCTTCATTTTTAACGAAAATTTTTGATACTAACATTACCAAAAGTTAAAAAGAAATTTATCAAAATTACACCAATTGATATAATTGGTGTAATTAATGTATATATCATTAAAGTAACCAAAAAATACAGAAATACATTTATATTAAATATTAAAATCATTATTTTTTTATATTTTTACACAGTACACGTATCATTATTTTAAGGAACCTTTTGTTTTTAAAAGTACACTATAAAAATGTAAAAGCTGGAAATTACAAGAATATGTTATTGAAGTACGCCTTTAGAAAGTGAAATATACGTCCAAACTAAGCAAAGTTAAGTGAAAATAGATACAATACAATGTATAATTAATGTACTTGGTATAATGTATAAAATATTATGTTATACATCTATATAGATGAGAATAATACATTTAAAATAAAAATGTCATTATCATGGTAATTCTGCAAAATGGAAGTCATGTAAACCATGGTAATAAAATTAAACAACAACAGAGTTCTTCTAAAAGTTGAATTATTTTGTTTAAAATAATAAAATATTTTCAAATTATACCTGTGACATGCTTAGATATAAAAAGCTTTAATGCAAAAAATAATTGATTTAGAAAATGTTTAAGTTTAATATATAAAATATAATTTTTTTGTTTATTATTTAAAAACTCTAACTTTGAACATGAATGTTCATATGTAGAAATTATGGACCTTTTTTGAGGTTCTTGATTGAAGTTGGTGAATTTACTTAATTATTCTAGTTGTCAATAAATTAGATTTTTTCGCATATGAAATAATAAAAAAACTTATAAAATAAAATGTTTTTCTTTATGCATATGATAAAAAATATCAAAAGCTCATTTTTTTTTAAATTACCTGATGTATGATACAAGTTTTTTGTATTATTTCGTATTTTTATATTGAGAAAATTTTTATACTTATAAATAGGAAAAAAATTAACGTTACTTATATTATATTAATATGGGTATACATATTTTAAATTAATTAATATTAAATAATGTAATAAAATAAGATAAACAATAAAGTTCAGATGTCAATGAACTCAAGAATAACATTGCATCCGATTACTTTTTTTTACTAGGTCAATCTTTTTGCTCAAATATAGTATCCGTATCAAAATTGTAAGTTGAATTATAGTTTAATTGTATTAATTAATTTAACCAGTAATGCATCTTTGAAATTACAAATTTTTTTTAATCCCGAGTAATCTTAAATGACAAAATATACAAAAACAATCTTTATATTTAAAAAATATATCAATATATGGAATACCAATTTGAGATTGAGCTTAAACATGTAATAATACACATGTATAATACACAATAATACAAAATTTATATTTTAAATACCACATTCATAAACCATTAGAAATATAACAATGGCTTAAAATTTTATTGAATTTATTTCTTAAACTTTGTGTCTTATAGAACTTTCCTGGCGTAACTTAAAGAAAATTTTTTAATTTTTCAATTAATAATAAAAAAATTTAAGAAATGTTATTTATAAACTTCATTTAATTCTATCTTATAGAAAAGTTATTTGTTACTTGTTTATTTACACAATTTTAGCGATGATTTAAAATTATTTATTTGAATTTTTAATTTTAAAATTTAATTAATCTGGAGTGTTTTTCATTAATCTAAAAAATAATTGCACTTACAAACTCGGTTTTTGAAGGTAACATAAATAATTCGTATAAAAATATTTGTATACAATTATGTTAAACCATAATTATTTATATATTTTTATTTTATACACAACAGAAAAAACATGAACATTTAAACAATGTTTTTTATAAAAAAAAATAAGAAATGTTTAATGCATCCAAGTTTCTTTTACGTTAGTATTTTATAATTTGATATTGATTAATACACATAAATTATAATCAAATTGTCACTGAGTTAATTGATTACAGTAATAAGTATCACTAAGCATTATCTTATTTTTTAGCAATAAAATTTTTTCTTTCTCGTGTAAAAAATAGTTCCAGCACTCCTGATTTAATCCACATTTATTTTAGTTAGGGTATCTAGATTTTTAATATATCATTTGTTTTTGACGGGAAACATTATTCAAAAATTGGATTAAATCGATTTAAATTAAAAACAAAAGTCAATCTTTAATTATAGAAAAAAATTATATTCATTTAGTATATTAAGAGCTATATTTTCAACATATCGATTTAATTTTTGTAGAATCATAAATTTGATAGCAAACTTCATTTGTAATTATCATAGTTATAGTCAGGGCTTGATATTGAAAGGTTTAAGAGGACTCAGTTCCCCAATTTCTTTCAATGTTTGACAAGCTTCTCTTTAATTATTTTAGAAAAGTGAGTAATTGTATTAATATATGAAACGTTTAAAATGGTATTGAGATAATAATTTCTTCTGGATTATGTTGCCACTTACACCCGGCTTATAATAAAATAGATAAATTAGTTTTATTTCAAAGGAAGAGCAAAAATAATTACAGCAAAGTACTTATGTAAAAGGTTACATAATAGTTGCGGATCCAGGAAAAAGGCACAGAGAATGCGCGCATCCTTTATAAACTATCATCTACTAAAAAAAAAACGAAAAGTCTTTTGAATGATAAAAATGTTAAGCATTTTTTTTAGATGTTATAAAAAAGTTTGCACTTTCGAATTTTTAGGAAAAATTCCTAAGACATACTTATTTAAAAAGACGCAAAAGTGTTGAATCGGTTATACAATGTATAAATAGTAATTTTATTCAAAATATCTTACCAAAATTAATACAATTGAAATTAACCAAGGATTTTTTTAACAAATCTAAATACCCTTGCTTTATTGAAATAAGCGGCAGTTGTCTATGATTTAATCAATCATTGAATTATTGTCCTTGATCATAGTAGTTTACCAATTGTGTCAATTATTATATCAGACACGTTAAAAACTAAAATGCACATATAATATAAAAATGTCTTGAGGAAATTAGATAGTTTCGACGAATAAATTCTTACGATTTTTTTTGAAGATCTCAAAAATAACATTAAATATAATTTATGAACTTCAAGGTCAAATAAAATTATACATCTTGTTTTAAGATGTTTTGTCAAATACTGTGAATTTTCAATGCAACAATATAATTTTGGTCATGCGCAGTTTTGATTCACGTTTCGTTCAACTATTTATTATGATTTAAATCTGCGTATATGTAATCAAACTATTTATATTATGTTTTAAAGTTGTTATAATGATTAATTAAAAAATCACTAAAAGTAAGTTCTAATGACCTACAGTCATTCAATGTTTATGACTATATTCAAATTATTACATTCACAAACATATTTAATACTGACGATAAAATATAAATTATTTTTATAGTAAGTAGATATATTTTTTAATGACACAGATGCATATTTCTTTTTTTTAAACGAAAAATTACTGACAAGGATTTTGAATTATGGAACTTGAATAAAATGAATGGTCAATACTTTAACTATATGACCTTAAATGTTTTTAAAATACATTATTCCGCTATAAAAAAATGTATACATATACATATATACTTATATATAAATATATATATATTTGTATTTATTAATTAGTTATCCTTTACGCAGGAAGTATTAAAATTAACATAAAAGGACCTGATATTATTGAATTTTATTACGATAATTGATTAAGATTAAATACAAAACTCAGAATAATTCTCAAACAAAATAGTGATATTAACTGAAAGTAACTGATTAACAATTAAATGGTGTTACCTAATATTTTAAAAATGTTTAATACTTTTCTATACATGACTAAAATGTAAGTCATGCGTTTGGCATGTAAACTTACCTGCTTGCTTGCCGTTTTATTTCATGTAGCATTTAATACTTATGTATGAAACTTAATATTTAACACTAATTAAAATATAAAATACTTGATTTATGATAATTATAAATAAAATTTCAAATGTATTTTTAAACTATATTTTTATATTTATGGAAGTATTACTTCAGACAGTTAAAAATCTACATATCTGATAATGATAATTTTGTACATTTTTATACAGTAAATATATAAATTCACATACTTAATTTTATATAATTATGATAAGAAAATCTCATTAACTTTAAATGTTAAGACTGCTATTTAAAAGTATACACGTTAATATACGGTAGATTCAATAAACACTGAAATCTGCAAAACAAGCGTTTTTATGTCTTTTATAAACGTTACAAGATGTTTACATTTAAATACGTATTAGTTAACAAAACTCTACCTAATGCATTTCGAACTTATTATTACCTACAATGTGTTAAATTATGCTTATTCATACAAAATGCATGTTGACGACAAATTTTTTGCATTAATTTATGAAACATTGTCAAATCAATGAATTTGATTAATCATATTCAAACTATTTGTCAGTGTAACATTAAAATTTGTTCGATACTTCTAAATAATTGAATTAAATCACTGATTTATTAAATATTCTTAAACATTACTATTTATGAAAGTCACAACAACTTTCAAAACTTACAATAATTTTTCTACAAAGTATATTTTTTATAAAAATACAAATTTATGAACCCGAATGTTCTAATAATATGTGGATAGGAGTTTATCTTGACCAACATCTTTCTGGAGGGATATAATGTTATTTATACCAGTAAACTTTTATATTAAAAAAAGATCTTCAATAAAAAAACTAATGCCATTTAAATAAATAAATTCAATTAAATATGATAAATAACTCCAAAATTAATAAATTTATTTATCAATAAATTATTTTTATATAGTCAATTATATTTCTTTGATTTTGTTTGGGTGTCATAAAATTTGTTGAAAGTCAGGTATATGTATTAAAAATACTATTGCAAGCTTGAAAGAATTTGTTAAAAAGTTGATTGAGAACGGAAAGACGTTATTCTTGAGCTAAATATTTTGCACATTGCAAAATTTAAAATTTAAATGCAACAAAAAGCTTACCGAGATTTTCTTGACAACTCACCTAACCTATCCGAACTTGTTTATTGTTTAATACAAGTAAAGCTATTAATTAAAAAAATTAAGAAGATTAATTTACAGCGGCGTATTGCTATAATAATAACTTCGTAAAATTAATTTGTGAGATTTACAACATTTCGAAATGTTTTACAACTAAACTTTTGTAAACTCAATGAAAAATGATTATTATTAGGATTAAATATGACAATATTTTTCATTTTATGTAATTATAAAGTAGTTAAAAAAATTATAAATATTTATACCATATAATTGTTAAATTTATCATAAAAAAACGTTTCGTTTTAATTATAACATAAACATGTGTATATATTTTAATTATAAGCGTAATTTATTTTTGTATTTAATTTAATTGGAATGCTTATAACTCGAATTCAAATTAAATAGTTATTTTTAACAAGTTGGCCATTCTGTAACTAATTGAAATCATTTATTATATGTAAAGACTGGTTAGTCAAAAAAAAAAAAATAGATGTATTAAAGAAAATGACCTTGTCAAAATATTGAGTCTCTTAACCTTCCAGTAATATTTTATCTTATAAGAATTTACTTTTAACTTTATGTAATTTAATGAAATAGAAATAGTTTATTAAAACAATACATTTTTTTTAATTAAATAGAAATTAATTATAATATTCTATTAGTATTCAAGAAAAATATTCTAAAAAATTATTTATTTTATAGTAACTATATTAATTTTAATATTATGATTACGGTAATATTGATACCATGATCGTCATTTAAGAAAAATATAGCTCTTATTTTGGCTTTTTCACACGCAGGGTCAGATTTAGACCTATATGGCTCTCGGGATGGTACCATAAGATGGGCTCACCTATAAAAAATACCACTACCATAAAAAAGTGATGAGCAAAAAAAAAAAATTGTCACTAATCATGATTAGGCTAATAAAATTCAAGATGGGCCCCTTAAGCTCGTGAGACTCTTGGCGTGGAAAAATTTGAAGACTTCTATGGGTTTAAAATACTATTAGTCATTCCTATTTAAATGGAATGATTAATAGTATCAATTAGCAAGTACTATATTAATCATAAAACATAGATTTTGCAATTTTATATCATAAATTTATGACTAAAATTGATTTAAGTACTAATGGGCATAAATAAAGTGTTTTATTAAGTATTTCCATCTAGTAATTAAAGAACAATTAAAATTTATTTAAACAAGTAATATTTTTATTTAAAGGAATAAAATAATTAGGTCTAATAGTGATACGAGATTCAGAAAACAACAGTGTTTTGTTTGATTATTTTTACACTCCCGTATGTTTAATTAGTTGCCTACCTTACTATATTAACTAAGAATAAATTAAAAAGTATTGATCTTAAACAATTTATTTAATGAACATTTTGAAGCTATTTATAAAATTATAGTTGGTACGACGACTTTTTTAATTTATTATATATTTTACTGCTACCATAATTAATATACTAATCTGCCTAAAAAAAGGAATAGGTTATTGAAAGTTCAAAATAAATAAAAAACCAAACCCAGCACAGGGGGGTCGCGGCACAGTGGTGACGTGGCATAGTTGGATCAAGTATAATGATATCTGACAGTGATTAAAATCACTATCAAAAAAAAACGCTTCGATGCAAATCTTTAGATAGTGTTTAATTTTAAAAAATTGGTGGATTATTCCAAAAGCTTCATAAACTGCTAGTTCCTTATTAATATCCTGATTAAGACAAAGTATGTCGAATAAAAAAGAGATTATTAGAAAATAGTATTTCCCATAAAAAAATTATATTGATCAATACACTTTTCAATAAGTTATAGCATTATAATGTTAAAAATGTAAAAAATAAAATTGAGAATTTTCACACAATAATAGCATTTGGTAGCCATTTTCACCTTGAAGATAAAATAAAGTCCGAAATTTTTTTTTTCCATGATAAAGTATATTACATTAGCTTTAATTTAAGATATATATAAAAGTGTCAGACTTTCCGGAACACTTTCAAAATTTAAGTTGAAAAAGTCAATTTTTTGTGAAAAAGTTGTCATTTTGAATCCCCCCCTGTAGTAGCTTTATTTTAAGATATATATAAAAAAATATACCAAATGATAGGTAAAGACATCGTGCATCTACAAAAAAAATAATTATATTGATCCATACATCTTTCAAAAAGTTATAGCATTATAAAGTTAAAAATATAAAAAAGAATTTTTTTACAAAAATCGTATTTTTTTTATTAAGTTTAATGTCTGTTTTCACCATGAAGATAAAATAAAGTCCGAAATTTTTTTTTACCATTATAAAGTATATTACATTAGCTTTAATTTAAGATATATATAAAAGTGTCAGACCTTCCGGAACACTTTCAAAAGTTACGTTGAAAAAGTTCTACTTTCTATATGCATTTTTATGTTTTGAATCCCCCCTGTATTTAGGGAAATGGTCCGATTTAAAAAAACAGTATGTCGAATGAAAGATCTATATAAATACTACTTCTCATAAAAAAATTGTAATGATTCATACATTTTTCAAAAAGTTATAGCATAATAAAGTTAAAAATGGAAAATACAAAATCGAAAATTTTCACACAAAAATAGCATTCGGTAGCCATTTTCACCATGAAGATAAGATAAAGTCCGAAATTTTTTTTTTTCATGATAAAGCATATTACATTTGCTTCAATTTAAGATATATATAAAAGTGTCAGACCTTCCGGAACATTTTTAAAAATCAAGTTGAAAAAATTAATTTTTTGTAAAAAAGTTGTCATTTTAAATCCCCTCATGTGGGCAAGTAAAGGGTCACATACAAAAAAAAAATATACCAAATGAAAGGTAATGATATCATGCATCTATATAAAAAAAAGTTATATTGATTTGGTTATTTTTAAAAACGTTACGGCAGTTTTTAGTAAAAAAAATTTCGAAAATTTCGAAAATTAGCCATTTTTAAATTTGTAATTTTTTCGGAGGTTTCCCCCATTTACGGGGAACGAGGGAATTTTTTTCAATTTTTGAGGGTAATGTCTTCGACTAGATACGATTTGTGATCTTTTGACGTATCATTGAAAGAAATCGGTTCGGTGAGAGCTGAGAAAAAGTGGTAACAGACACAAAAAAAAANTCGGTGAGAGCTGAGAAAAAGGGGTAACAGACACACAAAAAAAAAAACACATCTTAGTAAAACCAATACCTTCTGAGCTTCGCATCGAAGCTAAAATGTATGTATATACGTATGAAAATAATAATATTAACCCGCACATAAGTTAATATTGTTATAAAGTTATTCAGGGATTAAATCCCTTAAGTCACCTATTAAGGGGTTGACATTTTTTAGTAGTTTTGATCTAAGCTTGTAAATTTAATGCTTAGATAAAAATAAATTATGATGTTATAATTAGTAAATTCATAACTACTGAAATATTACATTTTGACCCGATAAATTAGAAGCCAGCATTATGCATTAAATTAAAAAAATATTTTTCTCTTATTAAACTTTTAGATAGTTTAATGAACAAATGTACCATTCAACTATTATTTAAGTATACAGGATATAGTGGTGGGGTACAACAGTCGTGTCGGTGTCAAAGGGATCGAGGAACATTTAGTACTAGCCCGTTGATCTTAGGCGTTACACGTCGGCGCCGAGTTCAATATTGATTTAAAATTAGCCCATCCGCCCGCCAGTGGATACTCCTGCAACTGTAATGTTAATGGTTCGTTGTTTTTTATACTTTTCTCGAGTCCCATTTCAATTGCCAGTTGCTACATTCACTCTCTGCAACTGCACATTGCCATAAGTTGTGCTGCACAAATTCAGTGCCAGTACAACGATTAATACCCAAGTTTATCGCCCTTATGAATGCAACAGTTATAATATTCGCACTACATAGATGTTAATTGTTCTACTAAAACCAATAGGGATATTATGTTCCTACATATTTAAAGCCATGGGACAAAGGTATGTTACTATTTATTTATGTTTATTTTCCTGCTCTTATTTTCGTGGGCAAAATATATGAATAACTTATATTCTTAGCTGAAATTATATTATTATATTTGACTTGCGATATTTAATTAGCTTGATTATTGGCTCTGAACGGTCATCTAGGCGGAAGAAACAAAAAGGTGATGGCAAATTTGTTGATACTCCAACTGTTTCTCTTACAGCAGCCTCCATGACGGACTTGGACAATGTATCACAACATCAACTAGTCTACAAGAAAGTAATAACAGAATAATTATTATGTTCTGTATTCATTAATATTTTCAGTATTATTACATTATTAGATGGAACAGTTGATGGATCGTATGCAAGATGAAAACACAGGCATTCTTGTACGTACTGTAAATAAATTTCGTGCTAAAGTGCCATCAGTGTTTACAGGTTAATTAAAAGATATTACATATTATTCAAAAAATACTTATTTATTTATTTTTATTAGGTTGTGATTTAATACAATGGATTATGAATAATCTGGACGTTGATGATCAAGGTAATTTATAATTAGTTATTCATTATATTTCCTTGTAGAAAACATTGCTGATGGTATATCAGTTTTACTTGCAAAGTATTTTAAAACTATTAGTATTTACTTCAATAAACTATGTGAATATAAGGGGTTTATGGTTCCTTTATCATTTTTATCGTTCTAAATATATAGATAATATTCATATAAGTTTGAATAAATATTTAACAGTTGATGTATAGTAAATGTTTGTTAAGTGCTGTCAAAATAGTGATTTAGTCACTTTACAGTCTCTTTGCTTCAAGTCCTGTATATTATCCTCAAAAATTATTTGTAAGGCTAGGAATATGTAGCATTTGCAACTTTTACATATTATTGTAGTACGTAGCTCATCAATTCAAAATCTGTTTCTTACATCTCAAAGTTCAAATACAATTTTTTTAGTGTATTTATTAATGATTTTTTGCAAATAAATACAATTTTTGTATTTTAATAAAATGTTGCACATTTTAAAATTTTTTGACTATACATCTTTTCAGCATACAAATATTTAAAAGAAAGATTTTTTTTCTAAGTTTTGAATAAATTATTCACTATTTACTTTACATATATTTATTTATTAGCATTTTCTTAGTTATAATTTAAACAATTTTATTTTCTTCAAATATTAGGTTTCTTCTAAGTCAAATTATTTTGGTTGAATTATGCTTAATAAAATAATATCTGAAAATAAATTTATAGATCTACTAAATTGATTTTAAGGCAAAATCATGGGATAGCTAATTAGGGTTATAGTATTGTAAACTATGTTTGAACATCTACTATAAAATACTTTAAAACAATCCAAATAACCTTTAACAAAAATAATTTATAGAAAAAATTGTAAAAACCTAATAACATTGATATAGTATAAAAGGAATGTATTAACCAAAAAAATTTTTTTAGATAATTTTATGCAATTATTTTAGTTGGATTTTTTTTTATAACATTCAACTTTAGAAATACTTGGACTTAAGTTATAACTTCCCACTCGAAGAGTTCTACTATTATAACAATCAAATGTATAAAAAAAACTAAATAATCCAGATTAAAAAAATAAAACATTTTTTTGATTAATATGTTCCTTTGATTGATCCTACACTGACTATATAATATTATATATTATAATAACTTTAAAAAACCATTATCTTAATATTATAAAAAATAATATTATCTAGGAAATTAAATATTTGTTAATTTATTTTTTCACAGATTTAAAATGTAATTTTAGTGTTCTAAGAGTTTATATTTTTCTAAAAAACTAAATTTCAAGTTTTAAAGTCATTTTAATACTAAAAATTTAGGTTATAAAGACATTTTTTTAAAGCATTATTAAAAATTTCTAGTACATTAAGTGTAAGTTTTAAGTACATCAATTGCCTAACCTCAATTATTTGTAACAATATTTCTATTTCTATTGATCTTTTAAGATTGAGCATTTCATTAGTGATATTTATCATAATAATGTTTTATTAAATATTGTATATGTTAATTAAGAAATACTTTTTGGTCATTAATCATTTTGTATTTAAAAATTTTTTTTTTTTGTGATATATTTTTAGTTGAAGCATTATACCTAGCTAATTTATTGGCTTCTCATGGTTACTTATTTCCAATTGATGATCATTTCTTGAATGTTAAGAATGATGGGTCCTATTACAGATTTCAAGTAAATAGAATTTATTGTTATTTCACTTTTACAAATAATTTTATTATTGTAAAATAATTGTTACAGACTCCTTATTTTTGGCCTTCTAATATATTTGAACCAGAAAATACAGACTATGGTAAATGAAAAAATTTTATAAAATAATAATTGTTAGCTTTTAATCTAAACTAATTAAAAAATGTGATTTCGTTTTTAAGCTGTTTATTTATGTAAAAGAACAATGCAAAATAAAACACGTTTGGAATTAGCTGATTACGAGGCTGAAAATTTAGCTAAATTGCAGACAGTATTGTCTAAAAAGTGGGAATTTGTGTTTATGCAAGCTGAAGCTCAGAGTAAAGTTGATAAAAAACGTGATCGCATGGAAAGAAAAGTACTAGATAGTCAAGAAAGGGCTTTTTGGGATGTTCATAGACCAATGGTATATATTATTTACCATCAAGACCATCTTTTGATGATAAATTTTAATTTATTAATTAATATTTTAGCCTGGGACTGTCATAACCACAGAAATTGATTATAGAAAATTAAAAAGATACAAAGACTTAATTTCATTAGCCAATGGTGATATTAATAATATGATATCAATTCAAGTTCCTACTAAACAGTGTGTAAATAAACCAACTGTTGAGTCTTTGAAAAAGGATATAACTGCTATGCGATTAAAACTCGATCGCCGAAATATAAAGTTATCAAAAATAGCAGATACGTATGTTAAAATTTTTAGATTAAGAAGTTGTGCCATTTCTATTTTAAAGTTTTTAAGTACAAAAATTACTTATTTAAGAATTTAATATAATATTTATAAAATAAAAGTTTATTGAAATAACTATTGAAGTTTAGGAAGATAAGTTACTACCAAAAGTTTATAATTAATAAATGACATACATTAATAAAAAAATCAATTCAGTTTTATATATAGGGTTTCATGTATTATAGATAAATTGATATTTCTTAAAATAATAAAATTAAAAAAAATTATTTTAACTTTTTTTAGTCATAATAATTTTTAATTTACAAGTCATTTAATATTTTTAAGATTGATCACCTTGCATAAAATAATTATGAATTAAAAAATAATTTTCTAGGTATATAACTTATTTTGAACAGTATGCAGAATACGATCCTTTTTTTACTCCTCCAGAATTTACAAATCCTTGGTTGCTGGATAATATTGAAGTATGGGATGTAGATAAAAATTTGTAAGTCTTTATACACATTTCATTTGATAAAAATCATAGAAAAAATTTACTATATGTTTATAAATATATATATATATATACACAATTTAATTGAGTTTATTTAAATAGATGTAAATTTATTATAATATAATTTAAATATTTTTTGATAGCTATATAAGTAATTGAAGTAATAGGATAAGTAATCAAATGTATTAAGGACATTTGAACATTTATTAAGAGCTATTTAGGTGATATCTCTATTTTAATACAATTTTATTTGATAATATCTAGTTAAAAATTAAAATTAAATCTATACGTAGATTTAATAAGGACATAAATAACTATGTCTCTATTGTCTAAAATATGTTTTTTTTAACGTTTTATAAACCCATTAAGGGCCATAGCGGCCACCCCTAAAGGAGGAGGTTTCTAAACCATTGATACTCTGGGACGGGTGGTTAGTCCGTCGCCGGAAAGAGGAATCACGACTCCAATTACTAAACTGATCCCTCATTTAGCAAATGAAAGGGCCCTTGACTGAGTTTCGAACCTGAGGCAGTGCCCGTCATGTACTGCTGCGTTACCGACTCGGCCACACTGTCCCTCCAAAATATGTAATTTAGAAAAATCTAGTTTTATTCAAATAAATAAAATTTTAAGATTATATAATAGATCATTTTAATTTTAACTTGATTTTTTTTAGAAAAGAAGTAACTGTTCGTAGAATTAAAAGATGGGCATTCAGCTTAAAGGAACTTTTGGCTGATCCTGCTGGTAAAGAACACTTTACTAAATTTCTGGAAAAAGAATTTAGCTGTGAAAATTTAAAGTATTTAATTTTATTAACTTTCGTAATTATATTAGTTTTATCTTAACATTATTGTCAATAAGTTATTCTAGAGGTCTTTATTAATCCATTTATCTTTGAAAATATTTTTTTAATATTATGGTATAGTATAGTTTGAAAATAGAATAGTAATTATTATAGTCAAAGCAGTTAAATAAAGGTTGATTAGTAGTGTACTTCAGGTGTATAGAAGTATAATTTTACTTAAAATGAGTACTGATGACTGCACATTAGTTATTATAAATAATCCTTAAATTACTTAACTAGTCTGTATTTTTTAAATAAATTATATTGTACAACAGTATTGTCATTGTTAGAAATAATTTTTTCTTTTTGTTCAGATTTTGGGAGGCTGTTCAAAATCTCAAAAAGCTACCACAACGAGAAGTTCCTGATAAAGCCCAAGAAATTTGGACAGAATATTTAAGTGGTGATTCTTTAAATATTGATTCACAGTCCAGGGAATTAAGTAGAAAAAATATGACAGCCCCTGATAGATGGGCATTTGACATAGCTGCTGTATGTAATATCTGCTTCTATCCTTATCTACGAAAATAAAAAATAAATTTTTATTTTCAAATAACTATTTTATAATTCTTAAATATATTAGCAATATAATTTAAGTTTCCTTTAGTAGAATAAGAGATATTTTCTAAAGAATAGCTCAGATGATATTTAGTTTTTCTACAATAGTTATTTGAAAAAAGAAAAATTTTATCTTTATAATTGTAGATTAATCATTCTTATAATTATCATTGTATGAAATGTAGAAAAATCTTCATATTTTACTTCTTTGTGGCTACCAAAATATAACTTAATATATTTTTATATTTTAATTATTTTTTAGGTGCATGTTTATCATTTAATGAAAAGTGACAGTTATCAGAGATACATAAGGTCAGATATGTATAAAGAGTACTTAAATACTTCTAAAAAAAAGGTATTTTGTTACAAATTATGCATTTAAAATTATTTTTACTATTCCAGTATTTATTAACTGGACTTTTTTCTTGTTTAGACTTCTATGAAGGGAATTAGATCTATAGTATCATTTTCTGGGAAAAGAGATATATGTCCCTCATGATGTTATATAAATTTTAAACTTCTAAAATATTTTTACAAAGTGAAGTCCAAAATTATTATATATTCCATTTTTAATAGTATTATTTTTGTAAATAAATGTTTTGAATTTAAACTTAAAATCATTAGTTAACTATGTATATTTTTAATTTTTAATATATTCAAAAATTAATTTTACCATTAGTTTTAAAAGCATTGTATTGTTATAAAGAGTTTTACACAAATGTTAATTAACTATAAAATTTTACATGTTTTTTTTTTAAGGTAATTATTGTTCCTATATCATAAAAATAATTTATTATAAATTATTCTATTTCTATTATGTACATTTTATTTATCATAAGACTTGTGAGAATAAATAAAACAATGTATTGTTTAACCTAATTTATTAGGTATTATTACCTAATAATTTATGTAAATTTTCATAGTTTAGTAAAGTAAAAGAAATGTTAGAAAATTATACCAACTTAAAATTATTAATTTAACAAAATACTACGATCTATTAATAATTTATAATACTGAAATTATTTGTTATGTATAAAATAATTTATTGTAAATTTAATGTTTTTATTTTACAAAGTTCAATTTATAATTATGATACATTTTGAACACTTATAGCATGGTAATATTTATTTTTAAATATATTTACAGACATACCTTTTGATATTTTGTTTTGTATTATATAGTATTTTAAAGAAAATTTAAAAATTAACTATTGATTTATCATTATTTAATTTTGTTATTTTGTGTTTCTACAAAATTTTTTTTTTTAATTCAATATGTTAAATGATATAATTTCAAATAATAAAAATGATTTTTTAAAGATTTTTTCTAAAGATCATTTAATGTTCATGGTAAAATAATACTCATTTAATAATTATCTATAAAAGTATATAATTTAATAAAATATACAATAACATTTATGAACATTAATCTTTTTTCATTAAATATTAACCAAAGATTGATATGAATGAAAAAATATGCATTTATTGTAAACTCAATATTTTTACTTACATTTAATAATTAAATATAATAACAATATTATTATGAAAAATATCTAATCAAGAGGAGATAAAAAATTAGTAAAACAAGCAAATTCATTACCTAGATTGTTTTTATGTTTAGGTATAAAAGAACACTTGTGTAAATTAATTAATTTCTTTGCAGTACCTTCCATAACTTCACCTAGAAAAAGAAGTATTCTTGAATAAGTTTTCAATGTAAAACTATATAAAAAGTCTAACCTGTACAAAGAATAAGCTTATTTTTTGTTAGATTTGTAGCTGTTAATATTGATTTTGTCAAACATTCTTCTGAAAGAAACGGAGGATCAACAATGACTAGGTCAAAATAATTAAATAATTCGTTGTTTAGTTTTAATGGTTCATTGTAATCATAAAATTCATAATCAATTCCATATGCACTAAATCGCTTGTCATATTCAAAAAGTTTAACTAAAAAAAAACACGAATGTAATTTTTAATGTAATATCTAAAATAATAGTTGGTTATACCCGAAATAGAAGGTGAATTATTTTTGAAGTGTTTATATAATGTTGGACATGATATTAAAGCTACTGTTCCATGACATCCAATTGTTTGAACTGCACATTTAACTAGTTGTTCACATGTATTTTCATCATACCAAAATTGACTAAGTTGCTAGTCACATAAAAAGAAGGAGAATTTGGAAAAAAATTAATTTAAGAGTTTAATTTATTTTATAGATTTTAGTGTAAAATATACAATAAATCACTAGCTATTGAGGAGAGACAACTTATAGATTATTATAACGAGCCAAATATAACTTCTGTAGCAAAGACTAATATTAATACAAAAAATTTATCTTATAAATTATCAAAGTCCATAATTACAAAAATAACTTTTTATACAATATATAAATAAATAATGGGACTGACAAAAAAGCATCGCTAACAATACAATTACCATGAGCTCCATGTTTAAATGGTTCTGCATATAATGTACAATAAGGGTATTTTTTATTAAAAATAAATAAAAAGTGCCCATAAAAACATTTTTGCAATAACTAATACCAGCACTAATAAATGAAGTGCTGAAAAATATTTTATATTAAATAAAAAAGAAGTATATGCAATGTAATCTTAGTGTCTTTTTAAAAAATACATTTTTTTTTATTTGAGCAAATTCATGATATCAATAAATAGTTACTATTATTAAATAAAAATGATTTAATTTTTTATAATCAATTTTGAAAGTATCTTTAGGACAGACAAATAAAATTTGACGAAAAACTATTGCAATGTTGTTAGTCTGTTTCTAATGATCACTTGAAAAGTCGTTTTTAATAAATATAAATAATCGATAAAAACAAATATTACTAAATATTAAGTATTGCAAAATAAAATACCAATATAGTTATTATAGAATACTTATTCATAACTATGCAAATAAATTAAATTTGAAAAATCTTTGTGTAATTAATTTTTTTATTTGTTTTACCTATCATTAGTGTCTTACCCAATCTTCATCAAATTTTATATCAGAGATATTTTTTTTATCGCCATATAGATTCAAGATTTTTTCATTTTGTTCTTCATAAAATTCTTTTAATGCTTTTAATGTTTCAGCTGAAAGTTGGGGTTCATCAAGGTCATTATTTTCTGCTGACATAGTTGTAAAAAAATATGAAGAAAATTTAATGTCACATGTGACAATAAAGAACCTTCCTATTTATGAGCTGAATATAGTTAACTATAACTATGAATTTAAAATCCAAATAAGTACTTTTTTTAAATGCCATTGATATGATAGTCTACTATCACTTATCAGCTTATTTTATCACTTTCATTTATATGTTTACTTTTAAACTAAACACACTACAATTACTTAAAGAACATTTTTGAAAAGAAATGTTTAAAGAAAAATTCAAGTACTATAAAAATTTGGATTATTCTGTAAATGAACCTGATCTAATAGATGTTGACAAAATAAATGATGTCAGTGAGTTTGTGGTAATATAAATGTTACATGATCTGTTTGACTAATTTTTTAATAATATAACTGTTTATATACAAAAATAAAAGAATATCACTTTATTTTAGGAAAGAAAATATTTAGTCAATCATGAGTTTGATTGTGAATTTCTTAGTGGCCTTGGTTTAAATAGTAATGTATTTGAATGGAAATGTTACAATTTTATTAAAAAACCAGGTAATGTTTTTAATCAAAATTTTTTTTATATTATTGTTTTTATAATTAAAAATTGAACAATTGTACTACATAGGCTTAGTTATAATCCGAAATCCGTTCACTAAAAAGGGGGAAAAAACTTGGATTCAAAGATGTGTGGCAAGCTATACAAGAAAACCAAATATTTTGAATATTGATGCACATAATATGTTGAAAACTGATGAAGATTGGTGGACAACAGTAAATAAGTATATTATTAAGATTATTATTTAATTATTTTTATTATTTAAGCTATAATATAAAAAAATTGTTTATAAATTTAAAAAAATTATTTATTTAAGAATTAATATTTTTTTTGTTTAAAAAATTAATAGTATAATTTTTTCAGAACTGGTGATATTTTATTGAAAAACAAATTGAGATGGGCAACGCTAGGATATCNTAATAGTATAATTTTTTCAGAACTGGTGATATTTTATTGAAAAACAAATTGAGATGGGCAACGCTAGGATATCATCATAATTGGAATACAAAGGTTTAGTTATTATGTTATTAACATTTTATAAGCTATCTGGATCCTCCACATAAAATTTCTAAATATACTTCTGACTATGGGTAATGTTTAGCAATATTTTTGATTTGCAATATAAAATTTTTCCTTTCTGAAAATCATTTAATTTATCATCACCAGTGTCTTTCTTAAGATTTTGTCTGGTTGGATTTACCTAAGGAATTTTAAACTACTCCCTTCAAAATGAATCTTTACCAGGTATATATTTTTATTATAAGGAGGTTCTATCCCCTCATCATTCCCGTGAGAAAACAGATGATCATAACCTAATTTTAATGTCGTTAATACCAAAAAAATATTGTTTTTATTTAAATACCACCATGAGAATCCTTTCCCTAGTTGTATCATAAATACAGGATTGGTAAAATCTTTTATTAGGGAGAGTTATGGTGATCATTAAAACTTTCCCTAAAAGTAAACAGTATTAAATATATTTATTCAACAGTAAATATATAAGTAACATTATGGCATATTCATATCAAGCATTTATAACATATTAGTGATACAGGTTGATCTATAATATGTTGAAATAATTGTTTCAGTTTTGATATAAATTTATTATTTATAATAATTTTAATAGGATCCTTATAATTTATATTGTTTTTATTGTGTATATTTAAGATTTATTCTGAATCCGCAAGATCTGAATTTCCTTCAGAGTTAGCTGAACTCAGTAGAACTATTATTAAATTACTAAATTTTCCTGATGAATTTGTCGCTGAGGCTGCAATTATAAACTTTTACCATCTATCATCAACACTTTGTGGTCACACTGATCATTCTGAGATTAATATAAGTGCTCCACTATTATCAATTAGGTATATTTAATAAAAAGTCTCTTTCTTAGTTGTGTTAATAATGATAGTTTTATCGTTTTTTCTAAATGATTTTATTATTTTTTGTTTTAGTTTTGGTTTGAGTGCAATTTTTCTTATTGGAGGATCTACTTTAGATAAAAATGCATTTGGAATTCTTTTAAAAACAGGAGATATTGTCATCATGAGTGGAGAGAGTCGACTTAGTTTTCATGGTATACCTAAGGTGTTACCATTATTAAATGATAATGATCTCGATGATAGTTATGATTGGAAACCCTTTAAAAACTTTATACAAGATACTAGGATAAATATTAATGTCAGACAAGTGAATAACTAAGGATTATAATCAAAATAAAATTATCTTTTAAATTATAAAAAATTTCTATTATTAGTAATGGTAAATTTATATCCATTTCATAATAAAGAATCATAAAAGATTTGTTTTTTATCAATTCTATTTATCTAGTTATTAAATCTGCACAAATAATTATAGTAGGTGAATGTCTTAAAATAACAAATTCTAACTTTATAAATAAAATTATAAATCAATAAATTTTATATGGTAATAAATAAATAAAAATTAAAGCATAAATAAAAATTAAAATATTTAATAATTTNTAATAAAGAATCATAAAAGATTTGTTTTTTATCAATTCTATTTATCTAGTTATTAAATCTGCACAAATAATTATAGTAGGTGAATGTCTTAAAATAACAAATTCTAACTTTATAAATAAAATTATAAATCAATAAATTTTATATGGTAATAAATAAATAAAAATTAAAATATTTAATAATTTCTTATAAAATAATTTTATAATAATGCTAAAAAAGTAACATGAAACAATTCCAAATATTTTCCAGTTATTATTATTTTAGTTTAATGCTATTCCTCAATGTTGGGCATTAACTATTTAAAAAGTTAAAGTTAAGTTAAAAAGTTAATTTTCTTTTAACTTTTCAACTTAATGAGTTAATTATTTTTCTAATAAACTTTTTTACTTAACTAATTTAATTGTTCATTGAAATAACTTAGATTTTTTCAGTTAATTAGTTAAAAAAACAGTTAAACTAAATTCAATATTCTATAAAAAATGTGTCTATACGTTGCATACGCCGTTTAATTAAAAAAAAAATGGAAATTTCCTCCCTAAATATTATACTTATATAACAATAAATATAATTTTCTGGATTGTTTTCAAAAATGTATATGACTTTTAACTGATTTTTTTTTAATAACTAGTTTTAAAGATAAAAAAGTGTAACCAACACAAAAATGTACAAAACGAAAAAAAAATTTGTCATCATTAGTATTTTTTTCCTAAGTTTAAAAGGTATGATAGGCTAGGAACAAAGGAAGGTGAAAAAGAAGTCTACAGACTTGCAAAAGTAAGAGAAAAAAGGTCTAAAGATTATCACTATGTAAGGTAAATAAAAACTATCAAGTGATGATGTAAAAAATAATTGAAAAATTACTGAATGAGGAGTATCCTAAAGAGACATTAGAGGATATTTCGTGGAACGAAAGACTGGTAGATTTAATTAGTGAAAAAGAGGTATGAGAGACTGGCATCAATGAAAAAGAATAAAGCAGTAGGAGTAACAGAAGGTTTTAGGGTAAGAGTAAGAGTGCATCATGGTTCTGCTTTAAATCCTTACTTATTTTCTATAATGATGAATGAAATTACTAAAGAAATACATGGAGAGGTACCGTGGTGCATGTTTTTCGCTGACGATATAGCGTTAATATGATAGAATAAGGTAACAATTAATGAATAGATAGAGGCATAGAGATCAGCTCTTGAAGAAAAGTGATTAAGAATAAGTAGAAGTAACACAGAGTATATAGAGTACGAGTTTGACAAAAAAAAACACATAGTAGGTGAAATAAAGAGAGCAGTGACAATAATCAAGAATGTGATTGGAGAGGTGGAAAGTTTTAAGTATTTAGAATCAGTTGTGCAAAAAAACGATGGTATTGATGATGATGTAAGACACAGGATTAAGTGGGGGTGGTTGAAGTAGAGGAAGCTTCTGGTGTGTTATGCGTAAGAGAATTCTAATGAGGCTGAAAGGTAAGTTCTATAAAACTACAGTGAGATCAGCACTGATGTATGGTTCATAGTTTTGGGCGGTTTACAAGAAAGTAGAGCAAAAAATGAGTGTAGCAGAGATGAGAATGCTTAGATGGACGAGTGGAGTGACTAGAGAAGATGATAGGATAATGAACAAACATATAAGAGGGAGTATAGGTGTAGCATCAATCGTGGATAAGATGAGAGAAAATAGACTTAGATGGTTTGGTCATGTTATAAGGAGAGAGGAAGCGGTAAGAATATTTATAGAAATAAATGTTGAAGGAAGAAGAGGTAGAAAAAGACCAAAAAGAGATGGAAGGATGTTATTGAATGTGATATGATGACGGTTGTTGTAAACGTGATGTGAGAGATCGTGTCAAGTAGAAGTTTAGGACAAGGGTGGCCAACCCCAAGTAGTTGGAGGAAGGCGAGGAAAGAAAAGAATATTCAACTTTAAAAGTTGAAAAACAATTCTTAGATTTCCCTTGCATCACCGACCATTAAAAAATTATTTTAAGAGATTTTAGCAAAAAAATTAATTTTAAATGAAATAAACTTTTTAAACTAGATAAGTTAAAAAAAAATTTCAACTTGTCATTTAACTTATAATTTGTTAACTTTTAACTGTTAATTTATTGACATTGATCATACTTAACTTAACTTGAGTTAATTATTTTTATTAACTTGCCCATCTTTGCTATTCTTAGTATTGTAATAGACAGTTTTTGTGTGATAATGGTAGATTACAAGTTAAAGTACAAGGATATGAAATATTTATATTAAAATTATTTAACTTTACATTATTACAAGTAGGTATTTTCTTAATTATAATTTTTTTTTTATTATTTAAACGCGTAAGAATTAACAATATCTAAAGTAATGTATATTGTAATAACTAAAAATAAAGTTGTTGGGGATGGTATTAATAAAGAAGAATAATAATGACATCATCTGTAAAGACATAATAGATACAAGTACTTTGTTTCTAGTTGTTACTTTATTAGTGTAGTTGGTGTATTAAAACTACTCTTACCTGATATTCACTGATGATGATAGAATCTTGAGTGTAGATTTATGGTTGTTAAGAATATATTTAAAACTATAGTAAGTATGTTAATAAATGAGAATCGAACTTGGTTAGCAGAAGCGTATTTATTATTATAGAAAGTGTTAATTATTTTGACAAATGTATATTTTAAATTTAGTGTAAAAAGTTAAGTCTAAAAACAAACAGCAGAAAAGAATACGCACAAGTATGTTTGGAATTATATTTTGAATTGATTAGCTTGACATTGTAGTGAGAGAAATGAACAAGAAAAATGAAAGATTGACTGACTGACTAAAGCAGTCTCCAGCCCTTATATAACATACCACGAAAAACATAAATAGGGATGAAACGTCTGATTGAGTTATGCTTTACAGTCAAAACAAGACAGTTACTTTTTATCACCTTCCCTTATTTAATGCTTTTTGTGGTGCCTAGAAGACGCTGAGACAGACAATGACTCATGGCTACTTCGTAGTTGCCAAAAGTCAATACCATAATACTAATCGTGTTAGCATATTCTTTTCTGTGGTCTTAGAAATACAAAAGGTATTGATTTTATTAATATTCCAAAGGAGAATATTACAAAATGTACCTATGTTTTTTCTGTAGCATGTCCTCATGCTGCTTAATAGTAAAAGCATGTTTATTATGTAAGTGATAGTATGGTTAAATATTAATAGTTATAATCTAGGATAGTGTATTCATTATTTTAATACAATCGAAAAATAGAAAAAATTTATATAAGCATAAAGGGTATATTTGTTTGTTTTTTTTTTTTTATTCGAAGTCTTCATCAAGTTTTTGTAATAGAGTTCTTAAGTATTTTGTTCACTCAAACATTATCGTACATTATTCATATTTTTCATATTTCCTTCGTTCTGATTGACTGAGTGAGTATTACTCTATTTGGTTAGTGAAGTATATTTGTGTGCCATACTAAGTGTAGTGAAAACTTATTATTATGTAACTTTATGTTAAGTTCTATTGCCAATTTATAAGATGAATGTTGTGAGCTCTCGTAGAATGATTTTGTTTTAATATTTTATTTTGATAATAAAAGTTCTTCGGTTCCTCATAGCTTGATGATACACGACGTCTCGCGACTCGTGTCACGTTTGTCAGATGTCGTTCTTCTATGAGTATTTGATTTTCCAACATCATGTGTCATACATCATGATGTAAAGTCTAACAAGTGAAGCACGGCCGAAAACTCGACGAACTGATTCACTTTCGCCATAAATGGCTTATGGGTTCTTACCCTCAAAATCATTGTCGACTATTGATTCATATTGATGTTTATGGTCACTTAGTTGGCAGTTGAAGAATTTTGAATTTCCTTAGTAAGACATTGTTGATTGTAGACCGAACAATGTACGAAACATTCAAGTTAGTATGCGTATACTCTGGTTGTTGATTGATTGTTTTTTTGTATTTTTGAAGTTGATTGAAGTTCTTCGTTTAAATTTATTTTATACATTTTTTTTTTTATGTAAAGTTTTACATTGAATAAGCGTGATACATTAGAATTATATAATTTCATATCTTAGAATTATTATAAGCTTAAATTGTTAAAAGGAATTACAGGTTATTTCAATTATTACTTATAATTAACATTCAAATTTTTTTTTGTTTATATATTTTTTATAATTATATAAGAGGTATTGATTTTATTAATATTCCCAAGGAGAATATTACAATATAATTCTCCTGTTAATTTTTTAACTGCTGGACAAAAAAGATTAATTTAATGAATTATTATGTGTAGCATTTGAACAACTAATAATCTAAAAATACGCTCGTTTTAATATATTTTTTTATTGTTTGCACAATAAATCTTTATCTTAGAATTGTGCAACATAAATTAAAATGTAAGCTAAAGTTAACTGTAAAAAAATGAGTATATATTTGCATAAATAGAATTATTCCAAAGAATAGTGTTTAAAGATAAAGTACTTCATTAAAAAAATTATACTCTAATTTTATTAATTATTACAATTACATAATCGTTAACAATACAGAATACGTATAATATTATCACAGACTATATGTCTGTCATATAGTTTGTGATATTATAGTCAAATAGTTGTAATGGTCACACTGTATCCTTGAACAGTATATGCAAAAAACATGGTAGTTTATACATGGATTTGTGATAATATATTTAACTATGACAAAAGGTTTTCAGTGTGTTTTAATTAATATACAATGGTAATATCTGGTACCAGAAATCATTAACTTTCTATTTAATATTATTTGCGTCTGTCTCATTTTGATAACGTGACATTTCATAAGATAATATACAATTCGTTAAATGGTCAACTTAATGCGTTGTGCACCATACTGTTTTTCTCATTATTACTTTTAGCTTTCTTTAAGTGCCACTCTTTTGGTAGTTGCAATTATTATGGCTGGTCGATCCAGAGGAAGGAATAACAGATATCATGTTTACAATAACAATAATACTCGTAAGAACTGTATTCTTAAATACTTATCTTTTTCATTTGAACACGTTGAGATATAATCCTCATATTCCAATTTTCTTCATTTTTCATCCATTTTTAAAAATGACAAGACATTTAATTTGGTTTAGTTTTAATTATTTTTATTCATCTTAAAATTTATCAATTTAAATCTTAAGCAACAACAGAAAATTATATAAGAATTTATTTACTTGTTGATTCTTCCTTTCTGAATTTTTCTTGAATTGTTTAATTTAGAAAAAAATATGCTTATTTCAAAAAAAGTTAGATATATTTATACAATACATGAGTACTTTTCTTTAATATGTTCATATATTGTAGAGTTTTTACCCTCGTGTCTCCCATACAGAGTTGGGCAAAAACAAATCAAACTAATGAATAAAAAATAAAAGTATGAATAACTAATTAATTTGTGAATAAAGAATAATATTTTATTTTAAATAGTTTTAGTTGTGAATAAAAAATAAAAATTATTCTGAATAATTTAACTTATGAATAAATTGATTATTCTGAATAAATTAGTTAAATAAATTGTGAATAATATCCAATTTTGGTATAACAAAATTATGATAAAAATATAATATACATAACAAAGCAAATAATTATAACAACAATAACAATAATTTACATAATAATAACAATAATCGTGACAAAAATAATAATTAATTTTAATTTTTAGTTTCTATTTTGTAATTCATAATTTAAATTTGATTTTAATACAACTTTATACTCAAAATATAAAAATGTTATTAAAGCAGTAAAACGCAGGTAAATAACATGTCGATATCAAGTGCTAAACCATTTAGATTAGCCTCATAGAAATTATTTATGATTTTTGGTTTTGACATTATCGATAGCAGATAATATAACAATAAGAAAAAAATACTAGTTTCAATTTTCAATTAAGTTGTAATTTTAAATTATTTACGAATCATTTGAGATAAACATGACTATGAAGAATAATGAATAACAAATAATTGAATAATGAATAACCAAATAATGAATAAAAAATGTAGAATAACTCGTTGAATAATGAATAATGAATAATTGTAAAAATTAAAATATGCGTATGCTTCTAGTTATAATAAATAAAATTTATTTTTACCAAAAAAAAAAAGATAAATAGCAAAAGTTTTTATTTATTTATTGATCACTATTGTGTACTATGTCCAATGTATAAACAAATTTATAAATGGTTCTATCTATGATAAACTTTAATGTATGAGTGTAAGGTAAATTTTGAATGTTGTATAATAACTATAATTTATAGTTGATGTTAATAGATATAAAAATGTAAGAAATTAAATTAATAATACCCAACATTAGATAGTTTAATAAAAATGAAGCATTTAAAATTTTGCTTTAATAGTTTACTCTTTTAGCTAACTAGTTTCTACCATAGTGTGTTTTAAAATATGAAGATTTAAAAAATAAAATTACTATTTTTAATGGATCAAAGTTATGATTTATAGTTGTAGAATCAAAATTTTATTCTAGGTAATAATAATGAACATGATGATAGAACTGCAAGACCTAGTACTAGTCGAGGTGGAGGTAATTATTCAGACCGCCAAAGTTTTAATAAGAGAGTTACATTCAAAGCCAATAACCGTGGTGGTCATAATTTCCGAAAAAGTTGGGAAAATAAATCAGAATTAGTAAGAGACCAACTAAATAATGAATATCCTAAAAGAAATGGTCCATCGAGAAATAATGGTAGTAGACGGTAAGCATTATTTAATAGTATGTCAAGTTATTTGATATACCTATTTATAAATTTAAAATTTAATAAAGTAGATCTTTTCCTGAAAGAAATGCTGGAGGCCGAGGAAGTCATACTAATTTTAGGACTTCTTCATGGACCTTAAAGGAAAGTATTACTGGATGGTATGCAATATTTGTAAGTAAATTTTTTGTACTTAAAAATAAAAAAAATTTAATTGATTAAACATTAGTATTAATTACTTTATTCTTCAGAAGTACATTAAATAATAATTATCATACTCATTAGGATCAAACAAATTTATTTTATATTGATTTGTAATTTATTATACGTGTATGTAATAGTTTCTCTTGTAAAACTAAAAATATACTTAAAATTTCATTATGTTCCTATAAAATAACTATAGTAGTATTTTTTTGGACTAATTGGAACTTTAGGTTGTTAAACACATTAGTCTAAGTAATGAGCCAAGTTTTGTGTTAAAGATGAAAAATATATTGTCCAAGGCATTTCCATTATTTTAAATTTATATCAGTTGTGAAATGGATAATCCCCAATATTTGTATGGTTATCTTCCAACTAAATTATTAATTCAATATTATATTAAAATAACATTTTTTTTTTTTTGGTTTTAAATCAAAAGATGAATTAAACAACACTACAGTTGAACTGGTGTATTGTAGGGAGTAGGTTGGATGCAGTGGTTTCCCATTTCCTTTTACATGTAAATAACTTTAAAATTTGTATAGATTCAATTTGTTAAAAATTAAAAAAAAAATGTTAAACTAAAATTAAAACATTTTTTATAAACTAGTAGAATAATATTGTGTGGGGCTTAAACATAATGATTTATTTAGTAGATTACTGTTATTGATTGTTGCTTAATTAAATATTTTTGTAGGTACCAAATGTAGAAGATGGAGATGAAGTTTTAAAAATAATCCAAACTTATATAACACCTGTATCATTTTATCCTTATAATGTAATATATCATCTAAAAAAGAAATTTGAAATGCTGAAATTAATTAAATAACTTTTTTTTTTAGAAAAGATTAAATAATAATAATCTACAATTTTTAGTTGATGACCACAAAGTTGCTAAGACATTGCATAATACAAGTTATAAACTATCATTACGTGATGGTAAAAAAGTAAGTTAACAGTCATTACATAAGATCAATATGTATTTATTTTAGTGATATTTTCAGTTAATTATTAAAGTTAGTATACACTTGCCTTCACGTTTTGTAAATTCTTTGACGCCAGTACCTTATGAAATAAAGCAGAAAATGATTGAAGCTATGTCAACACGCTATAATCCTAATACTAAAAGTTTAGATTTATCACGATTTCATGCTTGTCAAAGTAAGTATAATATATATGTATCTAGTTAATTAATTTATAATAGCTAAGATAGTCTAAAATATTTTGTGGTAAAAACTACATTTAAGAAAGGTATTAGGTACATGAGACCTAAATGATAGGTTTAAGAGTCAAACTAGTTTTGAGTATGTTAATTTCCTGGATTGAAGCCTTTCTCCATCATTTCAAAAAAATTAATATCAAAAATAATTTTAAAATTTTCCATGTAGTGCTTTATGTATGTAATTTTAATATTGTTTTTTTTATTGCTCCAAGTTACTATATAGTAACTTAGTAACTTTTTTTTTTTTAACAGTCCATTTATTAAATTTTACTCATTTTATACTTATCACAATATTTTTTTTTTTTAAATATATTTCAATTTTTTTATACAAAACTGAGAAAGTATTAATTTTACTATGATGTGTTTTTTTTTTTTATGTTTGTTGCCACTTTTTTTCAGCTCATCAGAACAATTTTTTTCAAAAGATCACAAATTGTACCTACTTATAGATATTATCTTCAAAAATTGAAAAAAATTCCCCTTTATCAAATAAAAAATCGCATAACCAAATTTCACCATAAAGATAATTAAAATCATTCATTTTTAATGGTTTTAAATTATATATTGTCAAATTTTTAGCTTCGATGCGAAGCTCAGAAGATATTGGTTTTACTAAGATGTGTTTTGTTTTTTTTTTTTTTTTTTTTTTTTTTNAATTGCTATAACTTTTTTTAAAATAACCAAATCAATATAATTCTTTTTTTTATAGATGCATGATATCATTACCTATCATTTAGTATATTTTTTTTTTATATGTGACCCTTTACTTGCCCACAGGGGGGGATTTAAAATGACAACTTTTTCACAAAAAATTAATTTTTTCAACTTGATTTTTGAAAATGTTCCGGAAGGTCTGACACTTTTATATATATCTTAAATTAAAGCTAATGTAATATACTTTATCATGAAAAAAAAAAATTTCGGACTTTATTTTATCTTCACCGTGAAAATGGCTACCAAATGCTATTTTTGTATGAAAATTTTCGATTTTGTATTTTACATATTTAATTTTATTATGCTATAACTATTTGAAAAATTTTTTCATGAGAAGTAGTATTTATATACATCTTTTATTCGACATACTTTATCTGAATCAGGATATTAATAACGAACTAGCAGATCATGTTGCTTTTGGAATAATCCACCAATTTTTTAAAATTAAACACTATCTAAAGATTTGCATTGAAGCGTTTTTTTTTATAGTGATTTTAAGCACTGTCAGATATCATAATACTTGATCCAACTATGCCACGTCACCACTGTGCCGCGACCCCCCTGTGCTGGGTTTTTTTTTTATTAACTTTGATGTCTGTTTTCACCATGAAAATAAAATAAAGTTCGAAATTTAATCACTGTCAGATATCATTATACTTGATCCATCTATGCCACGTCACCACTGTGCCACGACCCCCCTGTGCTGGGTTTTTATTAGATATGATAACAGGTTTCAAATATATAGTTGAATAATTTTACTTTGTTATTGATTAATTTTTTAACTATATTAGTGTGTTTTACTACCATTCTATAATATTCCAATTTTTTTGGTAATATGTTTCTGTAAAAATCATTTCTAAAAAAATAACTTTGATTTTCACCTGAATTTACAACGGTTTTTTACAATTACGATAAATTTTTATAATACGCTCAATTAAGTAAATTTTTAGTATTATTAGTTTCTATGTGAAACTAAGAAAGAGTTGGATTTGAAGCTGTGTGTTTATTTTATATCTGTCCGTAAAAATGTTCAACTCTAATTGGACCAATTTTAATGATCAGTATGTCAAAAGAACACAATTTTAGTTAAATTGACTTATAGTCATCAAATATTGGAAAAAACATTTAATTTAAAAATTTAGACAAAATCTTAAATTTATGCAACTGAAAAAAATTATCAACTTCAAAGTTTAATGACCAAATATCTTCTTCTTTTTCTTTGGCTTTACAATTCTTTAAGAAATTTCATTGTTCTCCAATCTTCCCGATTCTGGATTCTATCTTCCCAATCTGTCAAATTCAGTATTTCCAAATCCATTCTAACCCCATCTATCTATCTCTTCCTTGGTCTTCCTCAAGGTCTTTTTCCCCTCGGTTGCCATTTGATTGCTGCTCTTACATTTGCATTTTCAGTTTTTTGCATGCCAAACCATTGGAGTCTTTGGCTTTTAATGTAGCTTATTACTAATGGTACTTTAGTGGTGGTTTCTCTTAGCTTTGCATTGCTCCTTCTGTGCCATCTGTTAAGTTCGCTGTCAAAAACTGGGCCACATATCATTCTCAGTATTTTATTTTAAGTAAGGGTTGTGGGTCATACTTCGCACTCATAAGTTACCGAGGGCCTTATTATGGTTATGTATAACCTAATCTTAGTCTCTCTAGAAAACATGACTTGAGATATTTATAAAGTGCGAAATATGTCCTCAATGCTTTATGTATGTGACTCATAACTTCGAGACTCCAGTCATTGTTGTCAGTGATGGTTGATCCTAGATACTTAAACTGTTTGACTTTTTCAGAAACATCATTCCCAATTTCTATGTTTTGTTCCTCATTTTTGGTAACTTCCCACATCTACTATGCTAGATTTGAATCTAGTGTCAACGAGCATGTGATCAATTTGATTCACTGTTCATCCATAGGGGTTCTTCCAAGTATATTTATGAATATTTTTATATAAAAATGTTGTGCGGCTGATCGTCATCCTCCTGAATGTAGAGAAACTTATAAGTCTTTGTCCATTATTATTGCTTATTTCATCTGCACTCATGTTCCAATTGTTGGCATTGCAATCTCCCACTACAATTTTGACCATGTTTCCAGATGCATCATCATAGATTCTTAAAAGGTTGTTGTAAAAGTCATCCTTATCTGTTTCATCCATATTTTCAGTGGGTGTGTGAACGTTAATAATGTATATATTCATGGGTTTTGTATTTAACCTTATATTACATAAACGTTTGGATATTGGGTTAAATTTTTTAACACAGGACGAGAAGTATTTCTGTACAGCGAATCCTGTACCAAACTGATGTGTATCATCTAAACCTTTGTAGTATATGACATAGTCGTCAACTTTAATCTGTCCAGTTCCAGTCCATCTTATCTTTTATTGTGCTGCTATACCTACATTGTATTTGTTTAGAGAATCTACTAAGTTCTGACATGCTCCCGTTCTATACAATGTAAACAGGTACTTACAATCATTACTTGAAATTGTCAATAACTTCTGAAATACTGGTTTTAAAGTTGTTATCGACCAGTAATTTTTTAATTAGATTATTTTCTATTTTGTAAGCTAGTTAAATATGTATGTTGCCATTTAATAAAGTAAAGTTGACATTTTTTTAATTTATAAGGGATGACTCTAAAAAGTAATTATTAGCTGATAAATCAAAAAACATGTAACTAAATTAAATTGAAAATTTTTTATCAATGTTGTATTTATTTTTAGAGTAATCGAGTGGTTTATAATAAACCGATGACTCTGTATATATATATATATATATAATAGTATAACAGATATTATGTCTATGACTACATCCATATTATCCATGGAAAATAATTAATGTTATTCTGATAATAATAATAACAAATTAAAAAAAAAAAAAAATAAATAACTAAAAAAAGATCAAGAGAGTAGCATGCTTAGATAATATACCCCATTTAAAATTTCTGAACACACTACTGAATGTAATCATCACTCCTGGATGTGATGTCATCCATATATAATAAAAGTCTGAATTATTATTTTTTTAAAAGAATCAATTTAAAAATAAATAATCATCCAAATGTTGTATCATCTATATATATGTGTGTGTGTATATTTACAAAATATGTAAAAGATTTATATAATTGTCCCTACAAAATGTACTAATTCTGAAATTCACAAAGGAGCAGTTATGGTTATCAAGAATAAAAACAATTGGAGAATCCTCATTTAGTCTTTTATGAATTTTAAAATAGAATGAATGAAAAATATTGTAGTATTTTGAATAGTTTTCATATTATTATTCTATTAGTTCTAATATATTTCCAAATACTTATATTAAACAAAATTATTTATTTATTTTGTTTGGTACTATATGTGTATCGATTACTCCTTTCTTACTACTCAAATATTACATCAAAATAATGAATTGTTTACTTTACCTCATATTAATGCAAGTATTTTAACAAACTACTAAAATATTTTTTATTATTTTTGAAATTAATAAATAACAGGATGACCAGAAATTAAATTATGTATATACAATAAATTTTGTACTATGCATCATTGTGTACCACTATGTTTCTCTAATGTATATAAATTAAAAACTCAATAAAACATGATTTTTTTTAGAAATTGGTATCTAAAAATGTATTATTTTAGTCTTTACAGATAATCAAATGTTTGTTCCATTAAATCGCCCAACTGTTCTTTTGGCAACATTAAATATGATAGCACAACAAACTAAACATGACTTATATGGCTTAAGTCTTGAAAATAATTACATCTATATGGGTGAAGGATTTATATGGATTCGAAGGCTGTTTCCTGATTTAAAGGTTTTAGATTTGTCTGGAAATAAGGTTTGTTATACTTTTTACAGTAACATAAATATATATATATATATATATGTAGGTTTGAGCAAAAATGTTGTAAGTCTATTTTTACCATTTTTTAGAGAGTGTTTTAAAATATTTCAATACAATGAGAATTAATATAAATGTAGATTTTGAAAATGCAATAATATTGCTTGATAACTTAATTTTTAATGCTATTGTAAATACTAAAGAAAATTTTAGTTTTGACATTTTTATTTTCAGGTCAAACTCATTTTACCTGAAAAATAACTTGCACCCCTTGCTTATACCCTCAATTATGTATAAAATTAAAAAAATATATAAATACATAAACAATATACATATTTGTTTTTGATTATTTTATTAACACTTTTAGTTTCAAGATATTAAAGAATTAAGTTGTCTTTCTGGTTTTGGTATTGAAGTTCTAAATCTTATGAGAAATCCAGTAGCTGATTCAGAAGATAAAGAGCGTTATAGGCGGTAAAAATTCTTGATTAATTACTATAAATTTAATGAAAATTCATCAATTTATTATATTAAACTTTTTTAGAGATATTCAACAATTATTTCCTATGCTGAATAAATTAGTAAGTTTTTATTTTTTAATTATATTGCCTTTGATAATGCTAAGTATGCTAAAGGAACAACTACACCAATATTTCTCTTATACTTGATTAGCTGGGTTATGGTAATTTTTTACTCTTATAGGAAAGGTAAGGTGGATAAGGTATGTACATCTTACCTAATAGAAATTACCAACTTTCAATTTAACTAAGTTACAGCATGAGGTACTAATTCTAAAAAAAAACGTTGAATTTTAATTATTCTTATTTTGATAATAATGTATTATTTTTCGGTTGATTTTCCATAAAGTGAAAAAATTAATATTCAGTTGAGATATGGTACATGGTAATTTAGTTATTTTTAATTTGATATATACGAGTATCAATATTTTTTGAACAATTAAATGCAATAATATTGTTGCTGTTTTGAAAATAACTTGCATCTGACATTTTTTTGAATAATGACATTTTGATATCATTGAGTTCATATTTTTAAGACCATTTTTTTATATAGGTTATTTTAATGTTTTTTTATTTATTTCTCTTTAGAATACCAATTTAATGATAGTATATAACTGCTTTTTAAATCAATGATGATAATTATTTAAAATTTTATACTCAACATTTTACATCTATTATAGCATCTCATAATAAAAGTATACGAATAAAATAAATATTAATTATTATTTTAAAAGATATAAATTAGTTTTTAATATCTTTTGAAATTTTGATCAAATGTCTGGTTTAAGTTATTTTTAAGTCAGTAATAATGTGTTAGAATAATAATAGGTTGTAGTGGTTATTTTTTTGTTTATAATTTATTTAAAACAACTCTTAATTTAATATACTCTATTTTAATATAAATTTAAATTTAAAAAAAAGGATTTTGGGAGTTAGTAGGTTGAGGGGCAATGCTGTATGTTTATTATTTTGTAGGATGAATCGGATTTACCATCCCGGTACAGTGCTATTGTTGGTTCTAAACTAAAGATGCCAATCAATCTTGGTGATAGTTATGCACTACCAGAAGGTCAGAACCCAGAGCAACCTAACCCTGTAACAGCATTGGTTAGCTCTTTTTTAACACAATACTATGAACGTTTTGACAATCAAATATCTAAACAATTAGTTGCTGATGCATATCATGAAAACGCTACGTTTTCAATGTCTTCTTGTTTCCTTACTGAAATGTTAGTATAATTTTACATAAATAATATGCATGTTCATATACATGTATGTATAAATTAAATTTTTTTTAGGACAAAAGGAAGTCTTGGTCAATATTTACCTGAAAGTCGTAATTTAATCAAGATACCAGAGATGGGAAAAATTAAAAGATCTCGATTTTTGCACAAGGGAAAAGAAAATATTGTTAATTTTTTAGAAAAATTGCCAAAAACCAAGCATGATTTAGAATCATTTATTGTTGATGTACCAATAGCTAATGTATATTTCAAATTTCATTAAATATATTGAATAATTATATTAAATAGTAAATTTATTTAAAGGCGGCAATGGTTCAAATTATTGTGAATGGTGTATATGTTGAAGATTTTGATTTACATAAAAGAATGACTATAAGATCATTCTGTAGAACATTTGCTATAGTACCTGTTGGTAGTGGGTGGAGTATATTAAGTGATATGCTTTTTGTAACTTTAGCAAACAATGAATTATATATGGTAATTTTTTTTTTGAAAAATTGTTGACTGATTTCTAGGTGAATTCATCAAAGTATTTATGTAATGTATATATATTTTTTTAGGAAACATCTAAACGTATGTATGTTCCAAGACCTAATCAAGGAAAAAAATCAAATTCAAATGGGAACAATAATAATAGTGGGTCTATGTTTATGGACGATTATGACGACATGGGAGATATTGATTCAGTGTACTCAATTCCTCAGACAGCAACTCCAAATTACCCACCAACATACAACCACGCTATTTTTACAGATTTTCAAAGTTCTCCTATGCCCACCCCATCTATTCAACCACCCTCCTATCAAGCACCACAAACATTTCAATCAGATCATCTTAATACATTACAACAAAATACAACTCAAGAAGCTTTTCAATTAAATATACAACAAACATCTCAGTCCAGTAACCCCTTTTATAATTCATCAGCAACAACATCTGATATGAATAAAAATCAATCTGAAGTTAACTCAGTTGTTGCTAATACAAGTTCAGAAAAAATAGCTATGATCAAACGTTTTGCTAATGATTCTGGAATGAATGATGAGTGGGCTGAAAGGTTTGTACAACATACTTGTAACTCAAAGTTGCGTTAAGTTTTATGTTGTTATATATATATATATATGTTGTTTTTGATTGTAGATGTTTAAATGACAATGGTTGGAATTATGATAATGCTGCTGAAAGTTTTGCAAAACTCAAAGATAATATACCGGCAGCTGCATTTCAACATTGATAAATATTATTGTGTTTTATAACAGTTATTGAATCCATTGATATTAATCTAGATTTTTTTTGGGTTATAACTTGTAAAAATCACACACAAAAAAAAAGACTGTGAGACATATTAATACTAGAACAATCAAAATTAATTATCAATTGTTATTATATATATATATATACAATAATTTTTTGTTTTTTCAATTTTTGACTAAAAATAAAAAAATAATTTTTGTTAAGAAATGTTTGCCATGTGTGAAAAAAGAAAATAATGTGAAATAAATTAAGCATATATAAATGCTTAACATATTATTATCAAAATTTGTGAGGAATCGTAACTATTATGCTATATACAACACAGTGATGTTCAAATACATTTTATGTCTTAATGACTTATTAAACGCTTATATAAGGCTTATTCTTTGCTAAAGAAAATTATTATGGCAAAACATTTTTTTTAACTGAACATTTTTTATATGTATTTTAATAATAAAAAAAAAATATTCTCAGCTATTTTGATTGTTCAAAATGTATTAATATGTTTACTAAATAAAAAAACCTAAAATAGATTGTGTCTATGTATATATTCTTTTGTATTATTAAATGTAATATATTTGTTTATTTCTTGAAGTAACAAATAATTGTTTCGTTTTAATAGTATGACTTATTTTTATGTTTCAACAAATTAATATTTTATATAAAAAATAAGAATTCGTACTCAGTAAAGTAAATTATGTTGCTAATGTATTAATTCATTTTTACTATATTATTTAGCTTGAAATTAAATTTAAATATTTTCACAAATTATCNTATATTATTTAGCTTGAAATTAAATTTAAATATTTTCACAAATTATCAATTACTGAGATTAATATTTATTTATGTCTATCCTATAAAAATAGTTTGAATGTTTAAAATGAATATCAAAACTTAATCGATATTAATGTTAGTACAAAATAAAATAAAATTTCTAAATAAATATAATATATTATACTACAATAAAAATACATTTTTTATATAAAATCTATTGTTATTCTTTAATTAAATGAATTAATTATTGTTATAATTTATGTGTATTTTTGTAAGCACTATTATGGGAAGGTTTGAGAAAGCTTAACTACTAACCAAAAAAAAAAATTTGGAAAAGTTTGTACAGTGTTGCATAAATTTATTTTTTAATATAGGGAAAATACATTTAACACCTTTAACAATTTTATTCTAGTTGATCTGTATATGCGTATTTCTCATCTAACTCATTCATTCAATGAAAAAAATAATTTTTAACAACATCTAAAATGTGATTAAAAATTTACATCTAGGTATCATAAAACCCTTTGGATTTCTGTCACTTTTGGTTAATATAATAATTAAAGTGATAATTGTTAAATGTTAACAATTACTACTTATCGGAAAATACATTTGAAAATGTATCAACATCGTATTAATTGACATAGTCTTTTTAGATTTAACTAATTCGTTTTGAAATTTGAACGTAGTATTTTTATTTTTAGGAAATTATTAATTAAACCAATTCCTCTCATTTACCCAAGATTCCTATTTTAAGTTTTTACAAGTACTACCGTTTTCTACTTTATGTTAACTATCCGTGATAAGTACTACAGACTATGTAAAAGTGACTTGTCATATAGTCTGTGAATACCAAGTTGTAATTTTTATGACCTTGGTTGACAATCCAAAACAAGAATTTTTATTTAATCCTAAGTAAATGTTTACTTTTATTTTAAATGGAAACAACACGATATTGTTCTGAAAAATATATTGGAAATCGCATTAATAACACTTAATGACTATTTTTTTTTTTTAGAACAACTTTTAATAATGCAGTTGTTACAATTACATTATTTTGTGGGAATTAAGTAAAATATGTGTCGATGATTTTTGTCCGTGTAAATTATTTTTATATATTATGAATTATATGATAGTACGTCACAGTATGTGAGTTTTAATTTAGTCTCGAATTGTCCGTCAAACTGACTATAACATTTATTATTCCAACCTAAGTTATATAAATTGTGTGTTATAAAAATTATTGCTTTGTATTTTTTAGTTAAATTGTGGTGTAATAATAATAAATAAACCCTAAAAATTGGTAAATTCGGCGATGAACGATAAATTCTATAGTGCGGTAATAAATGTGCGTGGCGATGCGACCGGGAACGATGACCATACGGCGAGACCAATGTGGATTCGACGCGGCCATTTAAAATTCCAACTTTCTTAACTCTGAACTTTGGTTTAAACAAATTCAATCTGTATTTTATACAACTAGGATAACAGCGGACGCGAGCAAGTTTCATCACGAAGTTTCCCTGTGGAAAACGAAATTCTCGCTCAATAAAGTGACATAGTGCTTAACCAACCAGATACAAATATGTACGATGCGCTAAAAACCCGAGTCATCGAAAGATTTTCCGAATCTGAACAATTTCGGTTAGGAAAATTACAGACCGAAGTCGAATTCTGTGATTGCAAACTATACCACGTTTTTTCAGAAATGCGTCAACTGGCTAGTGGAAAAGTGACAGATGAAATACGCAAAACACTATGGATGCAAAGGTTTCCGCCTCAAGTGAAAACTATAATGTCAGTCAACAATTACAAGCTGAGTAACTTAGCTTCGATGGCAGATAAAATTATCAAAGTCAAATGATGGTTCTTCCGTTTGTAGCGTTAGTGACAGGGTCACACGCCGTCAGTCACACGAACAAGCTGGCGATGCAACGACAATAAAAAAATTGGAACGTCAGATCGCAGCACTCATACAAGCAGTAGAGCGACTTGGCCACAGCATCTCTCGTAGTTACAATAAATGTCACTTAAAATCACCTGTGCGCCGAGACCATTCACGATATGATACGTGTTATTATCATTATCGGTTCAAAGATAATGTTACTAAATGCAAACTGCCATGTAAATACCGGTAGACGTCGGAAAACTAAAACGATCAACTGTTGAGACGACCCGACAGTAATGAGTTTCAATCTCGTCGTCTATTGCTGATAAAATAACAAACACTCAATACTTAATTAATTGATACTGGTGCGGATCTTTCTGTTTGGTCAACAGATCCTAAGCTGAAACGTAGCAATATTAAAGATTGTAACCCAACATTATTTGCAGCCAACAGGTCAATAATAAAAACATACGGCGAAAAGTTAATTGCTGTAAATTTATGACGTGCTTTTAAATGGAAATTCATTGTGACGGCAATCAGTAAATCAATCATAGGAGCTGGTCTTTCTTCATTTTTCGGCTTATTAGTGGACTTGAGAAGTAAACGCCTAATTGACGAAAATACCAAATCAGCCACCTCCGGAAATGTTAAGAAAACGATGATCTCGGGTATTTTCGCATTTAAAGACGATTCAGTGTACATTAAGTTACTAAAAAAATGTCCGCAAGTATTAAGAACAAATATGACCCAAACGAATATTAAACATAGCGTTATGCATCATATTATCACTAAAGGACCACCCATCTTCGCTAAACCAAGACGCCTTCCTCTAGCCGGAGGCCGCTAAAAAGTATTTGCATACTTAGTGTACACAAGATATATGCCGACTTTTAAATAGTCCATTACAACTTGTAAAAAAGAATAACGGTGAATGGTGACCGTGCAGCGACTACCGTAGTTTAAACGCAGTCACCTCCCGGACAGGTACCCGATTCCACACATTCAAGACATCACACAGCAATTGCAAAATAAAAGTATTTTTTTCAAAAATCGATTTGATTACAGATTTGAACCATATATCGATAGAACCGTCTGATATTCCAAAAACAGCTCTCACAACACCTTTTGGTTTATTTGAGTTTGTTCGGATGGGATACGGTTTTAAAAATGCAGTTCAGACCGTTTCATACGCGGTGTATTAAAAAACTTAGACTTTTGTGAAGTCTATTTGAACGATATTTTGATTGCATCGTCTTCGACACAAGAACGTTTGAGTCACCTCGAACGTGTCTCAGTGAGTACGGCATTGTGATCAATACGGATAAATGTACATTTGGAAAAGAAGAGATACTATTAAATAGTATCTCTTCTCTAAACATTTTTTAGGATACAACATTTTGGGCAACCTTAAACCAAATCCTGAAAAACTGGAAGCGATAGACAAGTATCCGCAGCCGAATAATGTACAAGAGCTTTGACGTTTTTGATTATGTGTAATTTTTACCGTCTTTGTATTCCAAACGCAGCAAGTACGCAAGCTATCCCTCACGATTATCCTAAAAACAGTAAAAAAAATGACAAAACACTAAATGTATGAACCAATTATTCAGTGGGAGCATTTGAAAAAACTAAAGAACACTTGAAGCGAGCCACAACATTATCATATATAGACCCAACCGTGAATATTCGATTACAACGTAACGCGTCAGATGAGGAGATAGGCACAGTAGTAGAACAAAGACAAAACGGTATTTGGCAACCACATGCTTTTTTCTCTCGCAAACTTAAACAGACACAATAAAAATACTTTGCTTACGTTTACGAATTTTTAGCAGTGTATGAAGCCATGAAGCATTTTCGCTACATGCTGGAAGCCCGTGAATTTGAAATAATTACGGACCGCATTCAGTGTATGCATTCACACAACACTCAGATAAATTACCACCTCGACATGCATGACAATTTTACCAATCAGCTCGCAACAGTCATATGGCATGTAATAGGTACACAGAATGCAGTTATCGAGAATAGAAGCTACAAATGTACCGCCACCACAGGATTTGATAAGTTATCTCATGACCAGTTAACAGACGCAGAGCTATTATCGTTATTGACAAAATCGCAATTATCCTTAAAACTAAAACTCGTAATATGCACACTAAGGTGGAACGAAACATTGAAAATATTGATAATTAAATTCTAATAGAAAAAAAAATTTGCAGTTTAGTCTTGAGATTATGGTAAATTTTTTTTTTATACATCTTCAGGTGCCGCAAGAGGGTTGAAAATTTGACCATGAGGGTAGTTTTTACTTTAACTTATCTTTTAATCTATAATAATCTCAAGAAAAATTATAGAACTAAATTGTAAAACTAAATGTTTACCATTAAAAATGTTATTAACAAAACAGCCGTATCTATAATACTTTGTCATTAAAATTTAAAAAACAACATATTTTTATCTTTACCATTGAAATCGTTTTTATTTAAATATTGCAGACGAAATATTCAACATACAGAAACAATGTTTGTATAAAAATAGTTTAAAATTCAATCGCTTATTATTTGTGTCGTATGTATCGTTTCTTTTACCAAACGCAGTTGTTACAATCGAGTAACAGGTGGATTGATAAACTGAATTTTAACTGTCTAATAGTTGGGGAGATTTGCATTATAGTTCCTACATGTCACTTACAAAATTTCACTAGTCATTATTATTCACTAGTTTCAGAAGCTTACGCACTAGACGTTTAATCGCTTTATATAAAACACCCGCATTTCATTTGAACCAAACACACCATGACAAAAAACATGCTAAAAGTAAACAATACAAATCGCATGTTATCATTCACACGGGGCGATTAAACGCCGTGATTTCCGGGCACGTGGAGGGTTCATTCAATTTATTTTCACGTATTACTTTTGATTCATTTCCTTTTGTGTCTTCTATTTACCATGTATTTTGTACACAGAAAATTGTATTGATTCCATAGATTTGGAAGAGTCAATTTGGAATACAGGTAAGTATTAAATAAAGTACCTATATATATAAATATTAATAAAATTAATACGATAATACGTGTATTAGCTTAATACAGTTCAATTTGTACAATTACTGTATACTTTAAAATTGAATATTAATATAGATGTATAGTTTTACATTATGGAATTATTTCAAATCATGAAAATTAAATTTTGTCGAACATTTTATTTGAAATTTTTTATTTTAGCTTTTTATGGAAAGTATTTATATATAAAAACAATTTAGTAGGTTCATTTTATGTATATGCAGTTCTTATACGTTTTATTAATTGTTTAAAATTAGTTGAACAAGTTAATTTATAGTTTCAACTAGAAACATTTTGTGATATTTTGACTTGCCGTTAAGCAATATCAGTCAAGTAGGAACTCAGAAAAAGTGGTAACAGTCACAAAAATATAATTAAAACGTTTTTTATATTCTTATGAATACCTATTATTTTATAATTAGGACTACCTCAGTTTTTTTACATTATACTCACAATACACGATATCTTTATAACAAAGCTATTTTAGCAAATATTGACGTAGTTTTAACACATTATTTTTATTTCAACAGGGGCGATCCTAGTGATAATTTTTAGGATGGCGTGCATTGAATTTTGACAACTGTTAGTTATAAATTTGCCGACTAAATTATTTCAACGAGTCAAAATCCACATTATAAATGAAAATTTAATACTTTTAAATTTCTCATGTTATAATAGATCATATTTTATAAGATATAAGTTATATAAAATGTCATAATAATACTTTTATGTGAATTTTAGGTTTGACTGGGTTTGTTCTTCAAGAATTACCGTATGTCTACACGGTAATACCTGAAGAATTGTTCGGAATAACTCCTCAAAGTTAAAAAATTAACTTGAAATTGGCCTTTTCGAGGTTTTTTTAAATTTAGGGGGTGAACCCAATGTTTACGAACATTTGTTTTTTTGTTCATCGAAGATACATGTTGTACACAACTCATGCAACTTCTACATCATCTAATGTCTCCATTGTAACTTATTTTATACTTTAAAAATAAAAAAAATATTTGGAGTAAATTCTACCTCGAGGAATTTCGAAACTGTTGTGATTTTACTGTAGCTTTTGGCGGGCTAATTCTATTTATAAAAACGCGTCAAAACGCTTGCAGTATTCACATGAACAGCGTTCGCATTTAAAACCGCATTTCCTCGCGATTAAGCGCCTAATGTGTAAGTCTCTTTAAATTAAGAAGTGCCGCAAGCCATTTGGAATATAGTAATATTATTTTCCTATGATTACTATTTGGGGGGGGGGTGTCCTCCATGTCTGGAGACCACCTGACATAAAAAAAATGCCCAATATATTGGTATTAACTTTTTTTTATAATATACTATATTTATTTTACTATAAAATAAATGGTATTTTAAATAAATAACAAAATTGAAGATAATTTGATAGGATTCGACGACACGTATTCATCTACATTTTATCAGAGATTTCTAGAAATTATTTGGATTTCATTGGGTCATTTAGATAACAAAAATACCCGTAGCAAAAATATAATAACAACGGAAATATTCTGAACTTGTAGTTCATTTTTAAATTTATTTTATAGTTTGTCAGTTTAGAGAATTATAAACAAATAAGTTTAGTTACCCCTATTGAATATACCGCATTCATAAAAAATACAGAAAATAATTTTTTATAATTAAAATAGTATTTAAAAAATAAACATAAGTTATGAAATTCTTTATGAATCGTCATTTAGTAAAATTAAAATTAAGTTGTTAATATAGTAGATACACTTGTTAACTTAATAATTATTAATAATAATTGGCTGACTTTTTAACTTAATTGTATCCATAACTGTATATTATAATATTTGTATATTCACATAACAAGAACATTAAATTACTTCAGTTAAGATAAATTTATATTAAATTTGAATTTCTTTAATGAAATAATGTTACAAAGAAAAATAAGATTAATATACAATAAAAAAACAACAATTAAACATAGAAAAAGTAAAAAAAATGTTTGGTAGTATACAAATAAAAATTTCAATTTATAGTGAATATTAATAAAATTGATATAAAATACAAAAATAAAGTTTTATTCATAAAAATATTAATTAAATAGCTCGCCAGCAATAATTTCATTTTTGTGTCTTAATCTTATAAAAGGCATAAAATTTCCATTTATTGGTGTTGTATCTCCTCGAGACATTTTTTCTGCCAGCTCAACAGTAAATGGCCCACAATCATGTCCATTGGTTTGGCGAGATGTCTCGCCTATTTGTAATGTCCATGTAGAAGCTTTTCCTTTTTTGTCCATCTCCCATTCAATTAAGAAATTTTTTAATACCATTGGATAGGGACCCTCATACGACTTAAGACTATCATATGATGTCACAGTCTTTTCAGGTATATTAACCACTGTCAATATCCAATGACTCTCATATACATTCATGGGCACAAAAAGTAATTTTATTGTGTGAATATCTTTTTTTATCCATCTTCTTACAGCTGGATAACCTCCTCGAAGATACGCTACAATAAAATCAGTGACAACTGCATAAACTTCACCTTCTGACCGTTTTACTATCATTTTAATGTACTCATTAATTGTGTCTGAAGTATACCAAGATGTGGGCGATTTAAATGAAGGTGCATTATACTGATCAAGAGATTTTGTGTTCTGATCTTGCATTACTTCTGCAAGTGTAACCATATTTAAACATTTTTCATAAAATTAATAAAATACTTTGTTGAACAGTTTACAATTAGTTAGGGTTATTTAAGGTTTTGGAATATGAAATTATACACGTATAATTACTTTTGTTTAAAACGTCCATAGACCACCTTAATAACAAACCTCTGCAGAGGTTATATTAATTTAATACGTATTATTATAATTAATTATGTTTAATAAATAATCTTTTTTTATTTAATTTTTCATAAAATAAATAGATTAAATAACTAATTACCTTTTTCTTTCTCTGGTACTTTTATTACTTCAATAGTGGACAGAGCAAGTAAATTTACGTCATTCGGCGTATTTAAGGTCAAAGGATTAGAACTAACTTTTGGCTCTAAAATAATTTATGTTTTAAAATATTATATATTTGTTTCAAAAATCAAAACGTTTATTATATTATTTTTTAAAAATGAATTATATTTTAAAAGTTGTATACTTTTTATGACTTTTTCATCTTCTTCGGATGAATTTCTTTTTAAATTTGGTCGAGTAGTAGTATTAGGAGATATCTCAAAATGTTGTTTTTTTATTTCGGATTTTTTGCGTTCCAAATTTTTCTTATGAAAACTCTTAACGGATCATAAAAATATATTTAATTATATGATAAATTTATTTAAGAAATCTGCTTTAAGTCCAATAAATGGTTTAGGATATAACCTAAAATCTTTTTATTGAAAAAAAGCATAATAAAATATACCTTTCCTAACAAATCATCTGGTATTAATAGCGGATTGTCTTTTGAAATTGCTATATTTTTTTAGCTTCGATGCGAAGCTGAGAAGGTATTAATTTTACTATGATTTTTTTTTTTTTTTTGTGTCTGTATACGCTCAACCGATTTCACTGTATCACTGAACCAATTTTGATGAAAAATATGTCAAAAGATCACAAATCGTATCTAGTTGAAGACATTACCCTCAAAAATTGAAAAAAAATCCCTCGTTNATCAATGATACGTCAAAAGATCACAAATTGTACGTAGTAGAAGACATTACCCTCAAAAATTGAAAAAAAATCCCTCGTTTTTTATAGATACCTTAGATATTTACCTATCATTTTATATATTTTTTTTATAAATTTGACTCTTTCTCTGCCCACAGAAAGGGATTCAAAATGACAACTTTTTCACAAAAAATTAACTTTTTCAACATAACTTTTGAAAATGTTCCGGAAAGACTGACACTTTTATATATATCTTAAATTAAAGCTAATGTAATATACTTCAATTTGAAAAAAAAAAATTTGACCTCTGGATTTGTCTTCATTGTAAAAATAACTACCGTATTCAAAAATTTGCTATTTTTGTGTTAAAATTCTGGGTTTTGTTTTTTATTTTATTTTAAAATACCTGACAAGGGGAGTATAGATTTTTATAAATATTATATAAATTAAAATTAATATAGCATAGAAAGTTAAACTTATTTAAATTTGTTTGCTTCTTTTAAGTCGAGAAAAATAACTTTGAAATTTGATCTAGCTTAAATAACTAATTTTTTCAACCGACGATAGCAATGTGCATTTGCCGAATTGGTAAAACTTATGTATTACACGTTTGGGGTACGAGGTTCCAACCCGCGTATGGCAATGAATTTTTTGCATTTTTTCTTAATTCTTTTTATGTTAGTATAAATTTTTAACTCGTTTGATTTTTATCTCATTTAGATTCAATAACTTCAATAAAGATCAAGGATCCCATCACTTTAGTCGCCCCTTGCAAGAAGAAATTTCTTATTCGTATTAAAATTATTTTACTATATTTTAAGTTTTAGCTTCGATGCAAAGCTGAAAAGATATTTTTTTGTGACTATCATTTATTTTCTCTGCTCTAACTTGACCTACTTTTTTCAACGATACGTCAAATGTCTACAATTCGTATCTAGTTGAAGATATTACCCTCAAAAATTGAAACACCTTTACTTCCTCTTATATGCTCGTTCCTTATCCTATCTTCTCTAGTCACTCCACTCATCCGACTAAGCATTATCATCTCTGCTACACTTATTCTCTGCTCTACTTTCTTATCAACCGCCCAACACTATGAACCATACATCATAGCTGGCCTCACAATTTCATACTGAATTTAAAAACTATAATTAGTATTTATTCATATATTATATTTTAAAATCAAAGAACTACTAATCAGGATATAATTAAAGAAATAAGAGTTGATGTTGCTTTTGGAATAATCCACCAATTTCTCTAAATGAAACACTATCTACAGATTTGCATCGAAGCGTTTCTTATGATAGTGATTTTAATCACTGTCAGATATCATCTATACTTGTCCCATCTATGCCTCGTCCACACTGTGCCTCGACCCCACTGTGCTACCGTTTTTTTTTTTTTCTGTTTAATTTAAAATTTTATTTTTATATTTTCCAGATTTTTCATTCTTAATAAGTGTTTTGAATTCTCCTCGCTGTATCAATTTCTATGCAACCAAAGAGATATTTAAATAAACAAATAAACTATATTTAATATTATATTATTATCTTCGATAAAAATTGAATTTCCCATAAAAATCTTATTGAAAAAATAGCAGTCCTGAATAATATTAAACATTATGTTATCGTAATCATATTAAGGGGGTTGATAGTTTTNTGTTATCGTAATCATATTAAGGGGGTTGATAGTTTTTTTTATATTTTTGAATCAGACAAACCCGAATTACATAGCTAAATCGAATACATTACAATTTTACAAAATTATTATTTATAGATTTGTTAATATATATTAATATAATTATAGTTACCAATTTTTCTGAAATCATTTTATTATTTTTATTTGTTTTTCGATACGTGCGTTTTTTTGGAATAATAGAATTTGTTATAGGATAAATAGTTTTGTTAATAATTGCTGCAAATTGAATATAGTTTTAATAATTATTAATTAAATAATCAATTTCAAAAAAAATTTTTAATATTAAAATAGTTAAATTAAAGTAAAGCGACTGAATTATTGTTATATATGAATAAGAGAATTTATTATTAATTTTTCTTATATTTTATGTTAAATAATCTTTTTCCCTATTCGAAATAATTAGTTTAATTATTAATCTTAATAGTGTTTACAGATAATTCTTCCATCTTTAGTTGAATTTTTTGATATTTGTCGTTTATTTGGATTATTTAAAACATAATTGGAATGCATGAAACGACGATTCCATATTTCTTCAACTCTGCGTATGACCTTATGTAAGTTTGTTTCATTTGTTTGACCAAAAATATTTTTTTCACTTGCCATATCAATAACTAATTAAATAAATCTTAATAATTACACAAGACGATAGTTTATTTTTCACGGGAAAAAACGAAGTGAACTGAAATGTCGATAAAATCAACATTTACA
>NW_026099572.1:32845273-32961136 GCF_025091365.1 Daktulosphaira vitifoliae | reverse complement strand
ATATAAACCATTTAGCTACCTGTATTTGTAATCATATCATCATGTGTATTATACATGTATATTAACTCAAAAATTTGAAACTTTAAATGTTTATATCTAATAAACTAATAAAGTTATATTAAAAATTCAAATGCCATTTACTATTTAATTAAAAATCCAAACATTTTATTATATTCAAAATATGTGTTCCCATTTAAAAGACAAAAAGACAAAGTTGACACCCTTACAAGGCATAAGGGATGAACATAAAAAGTTTTAAATAGTTAATAATTTAAGAATAATGTGTAACTAAAGAAAACCAAAAATAATGTTTAAATTATATTTATTCTACAAGTAAATGAGTGGGTTATGATAAAAAAATCAGTCTGTATACTGTAGTATAGTTATCATTTGTAAAGCTGGAAGTAAAACATTTTTGTAATGTTTGGTTTAATTGTAATTTCCTGATCTATTGTTACTAGACCAGGAATTAAATATTTATAAACATTTTTGAAAATGATAGTATTATTAATTTTGTAAAAAGAAGAAAAACAAAATATTTTAGTACATAAGACGAAATGGAATGAATCGTAGAGGAGAGAGGACCTCGGGATCACCGAAGGTAATCTCTTTTCGCGCAGTACGTTTATGACATTAAGTTTTCATTTTGTGTATTGTTTTATTGTGTATATTTATTTTGTATGTTTTGCATTGTTTAATTATATCTATAATAATTACATTTGAGTTATTATTAAACTTTTATTACTTTAAGTTAAGACACTAGGGTAGTTTCTTTTAAGATTTCTTTTAAAGTTTCAAATTTCAAATTACTTGTCAATTCCTAAAATAGTAAGTTTCTTTTACGTCAGTAAACATTTCTACAATTTTCGTTTGTGAGGTTCATTAAAAGTTGGACACCACCGGAGAAGTCATTCAAAATACGCCACTGATTACTGGATTGTTCTATTTATGCCCTATCTTATCCTTATAAGTTTATGATACGATAGTATTACATTGTTACTTCAATAAACCGAGTTGCTTTTGCATTTAATATCGCTGTGTAACCGTATGGAGTATTGTTAAATTAATTTTATGCGCAACGTGTGTTAAATATTCGTTAAAAATGGCTGGTGTATTGACGAGATCAAAATGTTTAATTTTTGGAGATGCTAAAGAGCTTAGTAATAATACATTGCCAACTTATGAAGACGTTATGCAATATTATTTGTATATAAAACATCGACTCAAACCCGATATTACTTCAAAAGAACTAAGTATAAATTCTATAGCTAAAATTGTAACATCTAACATAGAAAATATATGGCATAATTCCAATAGTATTACACAACCGAGTGTTACAATTAATTAAAACGTACCATGGCAAGTATCGGAATAAAGTCAGCAAAGGGCAGGGGATATTGTGAGACGTATAAAAAAAAATGGAATATCTCCAAACTGAAATAAGAAGTAGTCTTTTTGACATGGTGGCATGTAAATGTGTTGTTTAGTACATGTATGCGTGAAAAATCTCGAAAAGTTCCAAATATTGAATAAATATTTATTAAAGATCAAAGAACAACCGGACAAATGTTTATATCTTTAATTGACTTTCAACCACAAAAAACTAAAAAGAAAAATATAAGAAAAGAATCTGTATGTTATTCGTTGAAAAAATTGTGTGTTGTTGTCTGTCTGTTCTATTATATTATATACAGTTGTGTAGTATTAGTGTTAAGAGCGAATGGACAATCTGCGGTATCATATCTTAACTGTGAGTATTGAGTTTAGTTTAATTTTTGTATTATTGCATCTTTAACCATTGATTTATAATTGTTTTTTATCTGCATTTAGTTGAGTTATTCAAACATTTTGTGTGTGAAATAAATTTGAATTTAATATCATACCTGCTCGTCGAGGAACGCGTCGTCTGGCATGAGCTCCGTCAAGAACGCGGCCGGCCCCTCGAACCCGAGGACCGGCTGGCGCTCAGGCGGATGGCCATGCACCTGTGGCGGACTCATAGGGCCCGATCGGCTGAACAGGTGGGTGAACCGGACTCACGGTGAGATGACTTATCGTTTCACCCTAGTGATGTCCGGCCACGGCTGCTTTAACGAGTACTTAGACCGTATTCGCAAAGCAGCCGCGCTGACGTGCGACCGCTGTTCGGATCGCTCGGAAGAAGCTGACAGCGCTCTGCACACCCTCTTCCGGTGCGAGACGTGGGCCCAGGAACGGGACTCTTTGGAGTCCCGAATTGGGTCCGCATTCCGAGTCGGATCCATGGTGGACCTGATGTTGGTGAGCCGGGAGGCATGGAAGCTCATCTAGGCGTTCGCTGAATCCGACTTGAAAACGAAGAAGGAAGCGTTAGGCCCGAGACAGAGACAACCACGCCGGCCGGCATAAGAGGGCCTGAGGCGTTGGTTTAGGCCGGTGCCTTAGATTCTTGTTTTTGTGTTATTTGTGTTCTGTGAGTTATTTTGCCAACCCTCCCTAACGGTTCCCACTCTGGGATCCGACTAACGGAAGGAAGCCCCACCACGTTGCGAATCAGCTATTGATTAATTTCGAACTGATTCACATCGTGGTGGTGTGAATTATACAGACGGCGTGGGCCTTCCTGAAGTAATGCCTAACAGCAGTTCTAGGGCGGCCTACAGTAATCCAATCGTAGAATTAAAAAGAAGGCTGAGGGCTTAACGTCATAAGAACTTAAGTTCAATAATTCTAGTCAAATCATTAGGTTTTTTAGATTTATTGTTGTGTATTATTTAAAAATTTATTTTTCTGTTTCTAGTGTATTAAATTGTTTCAAGGTCGATTTCATGCAGTGAATTATACTTCAAATCATTTATTCTTACAAATCGTTAAATTTTTATAGTTACTTAATACTCCAGTTATAGTCATTTTAGCTTCTAAGTTATCANCTCCAGTTATAGTCATTTTAGCTTCTAAGTTATCAATATTTTATATACCTTATCATACTTAAGTTGTCGAAAGAAGCGTAAAATTAGTAACAGAAGCATCTGCAGCTGTATGCGGACAAGTTAGAAGGGATGGTGTTATAAGGGCTAGGATTGAGTTTCGTAGGATTATGCGTCATTTTAATTCCAAAAAATATTTTCAATTAAATTAAGTTAATTTTTTTTACTTATATAAAAATATATACATTACAATAAACCAAAAATATATTAACAACTTTTAAATAATGTTTTTCGTAAATTTCGTACAATTTATATATATATATATATATATGTATGTATTTGAATATGAACTAAGACTTTCTAGTACTATTAGAATTATGCTAAATAAAATTATTCTTTTTTCGTTCCACTCTACTGACTATTGATATTCCTGAAAATATATTTTTTTATAGAGACATACCTATATATATTAAACTAGCTTATAAAATATAAAATGTTAGATCGATAACTGTTAGACCAGTATTTCGGAAGTTATTCTCATTTTCATAACTAGGCATAAGGAAGAGTACGACTGGGAAATGACTAGTAATAAATATAGCAGAATCCACTCTTCATTTTCAGTCATTACTTTAAATTATTAATAACTTGATAAATACTGGTCCAAAATTTGTTATCGACCAGTTATTTTATTAGATAATTTTTTATTTTATCAGCTAGTTAAATATCGTTTGATTTAAAAAAACATATAGTACACAGTCTTATCAGATACTAGGGATAAAAATAAAAATTATTTTATAAAGATAAATTAAAATAAATTTAACTAACAAAAACCGAATTTTTTTGTTTTTTTAAACTTATTATTTTAAGAGAAATTGGGTGGTTNTAAACTTATTATTTTAAGAGAAATTGGGAAATTAAGAGAAAAACGTAAAAATATAATTTTGTACTACATATATTGTTCCTATAGTAACAATTAGAGACTAAGTACTTTTATTTTGATACATAGGTACCTAAGAAATATTTTCTAAAAAAGATATACTTTTTATGGAAGACATTAATAGTATTAGTACAAAAAATGCAAAATTTTTCTAGCATCAAGATGCACCTTTTACAATGTACTAGCATAGCCACTGTATACAGTTATCCAATTATTTCAATAATAAAAATCATGTAGTTTTTCCTTCCTTAGTTTGATGATTTTATCTGTGAACATAGGTATAAAAGCTGAAAAGCAAAGGTCTAAATAAATAAATTTGACTTAACTTTTATTTTAATTTAAAATGTTAAGTACACCTTTTAAAGTACAAATTAATTTATTATAAAAACGTATAAAACATTTATTTATTATTATTATATATTGAATACAATATAATTTTCTACAAATTGAGTTGTTACTAATTGGTAATGCTACAAGTAGTAAAATTATTTTTACTAGAACTGTGATACATATCATAAAAAGTGTCTAATAACAGCAGAGTTTACATTAAATTTCAGCAACTGACTAAATTTTTTTTTGATCCGCATTAATTTTACATGATTAGGTGTTATACAGTAATCATATAATAAAAAGTGTTTATTTTTTATAATTTTATATCCTTATTACAAAAAAAAATAATGCTATGTTCGTTTTACTATGATTAGATTTCAATAATACATTTTGTAAATAACTAACTACATTGACATGTACAATTTTATTTTTACCGTCATAATATACTAGGCAGTACAAATTTCATTTCGAATACTATCTAAACAACTTTTCTCAATCTTTATAAAATTACAAATTAAAAATTATATTCTTAAACAGTAAAAAAACCATTAGTTGGTACAAAACATAGGTGATCCGTAAGAGTTGAATTTTCTATGTTCTAGAATTAAGCTTTTAATTAAATAGTGATTTTTATAATCAATTAATTTATGAAATAACATATATTATGATTAATTTTTTAGATTAGATATGTGGGATTTAAAAAAATTAAACATCGAGTTTCATTCATAGAAAGGTAATATTTATAAAAAGAAAATAATATGAATTGAGAGAACATAACACAGTATACAAATTGTGGGTTGCCTGTTATTAACAGTTTGAATTTTGAAGGAAGTAATGTTTTCATGGCAACATTTTCTGTAGTTTTTTTTTATTATTTAGAAAAAAGGTTTATTATTTCCTCGGTGTAGTTAAATATTAATTGTTAAAATGATTTTGTTTAAATAAGATGTAACAAAGGAGAATATTGAATATACATTTTATCCAAATAAATATAGAGCATGTTCAAAGTTACCATGATAATACTTAATAATTTATTATAGCCTGATATATATTATCTTTTGAGTAAAAAATAGACTCTAGTCTTTCAATTTAATACGAATATAGGTGGTAGTAAGGATAATAATTTCCTCTTGTAATTTTCCATAAGATCTTTTTCCATTTCAGAGATCACAGCCAAACATCAATTATAAACATTAAACAATCTATCAATAACAACAGCATTAAGTCAACTTATATAAATTTAATCAAAAGTCTATTCTTCGTAAAAAAATTTAATCAAACCTCAATATCTAAACATCAGTCTACCGTTTTGCCATGGCAGTAAGTCACGTTTAAAGCTAGTACAATTTATAACTCGTTGTACCTGCCAAGACGCGAAAAGCCATTGAGCACCTCAAACATTCAATAAATCACCATCAATATACATCATTTTGTTATAAAATATTATATACTATACAATAAATTTCTTAAATTTTATCACGCTAATACATTTATACAAACAAAATTATCATGATCTGTGTAAATTAGAAATTCCAAAACTTCTTTTAGACCTTTTAATAGTAACATTTTTGGATTGTTGTTTTTTTACTTAGAGTTATTAAGAAAATAATTTTCGATTGTATTACATTTATTGATTCAATTTATTAAAGTTTTATTTTTATACGCGTTCTAGATCTATCATATAAATATATCAATGATGAGCATTAAATGTCACTATGTAATTGAATAAAACAATAATTCATTTGTTTAATTTTAACAATATCTAATATTAATAAACTATAGTTATGAAAAAAAATAAATCCTAAATTTATTTTCCAACATAATTTTTTTAAATGTATGAGGCCTATGCAACAGTTATATTTAAAACTGTTGCATCTTCAATTTCGGATGTATAAATTTAAAAATAAAATAAAAATATTAATTTTTTTATAAAATACTAAAATTATCAAAAAAATCTATGTTTTTTAAAGTTAACTATTTTGTATTGAAAAATAATATGTGAGGTGTATGTTACAAATTTTGTAATACACATCCACTTTGTTCTTAGGAACTATACATACACTGTTATTCTATTATTATTTTTATATTGTTAATTTCACACAAAATTACAGTATATTGTTAGTTTTAAAAACAAAAGACGTTAATGTAAGACACATATTTACAATCACACTAAATATTTTTATTAGTAATTGATTTTGTTAAAATTTTAACAAATTAATTTAAAAAAAGGGTTTGTTATACTTGGAAATCTTGAAGTCTCCATTGTTTTAAACTTTGAAACTGGATCTTCCAAACATATTTTAATGTACATTAAATGTAAAGTTAAAGGATTTTCGTTAAATTTATTGATTATTTAACAGTTATATTTTAAATGTATAAAAAATTGACTTATTATATTAGAAAACAAAATAATCAAAACATAAGCCAGTTATTCAAATATTTACAATTTACATTACATTTGAATACTCAACACGTATTTGTATTCATTTATAAAAAATGTATTATATTGAAAAGAAAAAATTCAAATTAATTGATGTATATATCAATTATGCACAATAATGTCGGACGGGTTTCAATTTAAATGTTAAAAAATGACAGTAAATACTACTATATGTAGTTACTGTCTTACTATATGTAACAAATGCATTTTAAGTAGAACAGAGAACGTGATAAGATTGCTTCGAGAAAATATGAATAACATTAATTTAAAAAGACGCAGTGATAATATAGAATAATTTATGAAACATATAAAAAATGTTCAGAAAAAAACGTGTTAGGCGATGTAACTGTTTATATTAGAACTTTTTGTATTTAATGATTAAATATACAATAAGTAAATTTGATATATTTTTTTAAAAAATTATTTTTGTAATTCTAGTTCTATCTTTAATTATAAAGAATTTAATATTAATATTTCTTCTATTATACCGAATTTTACTGAGTTTAATATGTTTAACAATGTATTAAATTAGGACAGTTGGCAGTGGGCGTACTGAAAAATTTGGCATTTAAAAATAATTAAAAAGAAAAAAATTACAAATTGGAAGGTAGTATTGTTTGTTATAGTGCTACAAACGCCGTGGCAGTGACATTATAAAATCATTTAGTCAAAATACTGGAAATGGTAATAAAAAACTGGTAATTATAATAATGAGCACAGGCACAAAATGGCAAAACCTGTCCTTTAAATCAATCAGAATCACATAATAAAACCGTGTACCGTATTAACGATTTGATTTTCTGTGTATAGTTATATTACATTCATTGATAACTCGACAATTTTTTGGTTCCTCTATAGGTTGGTTGTTGTTGTTCCGATGAACCTTTGCACATAAGCAAATTTTTATACGCTTGTCGATATTCTGAACTCATTACAACGTAAATTATAGGATTTATACATGTGGTCAAGTATATTAAAACATATGCGGTAATGTTCAACGAATGTAAGTCGTCCAGCTCGTGCAGAGTTTTGCTTACAGTGATGGGTAGATAACATGTAACAAACGACACGAAAATCACCAGGATCATCTTTAGCAGCTTTTTATCTTTAGACGACATCTTATCCACTCCGACAGTACTCTGTTTTCGAGTTCTAGGGGAATCTTCTTTTGTTTGAAACACCTGCGCAAAAACATACATAATTTATGAGGCATTATTTTATAATTTTAAAGTGTTTAAATTGAAAAACGTATTTATATAAGTTTTTCCAGTTAGTCAGAGTAAAGTTGGTAACATGTGCGAAAAACAAAGATGGATTTATTATGGTTACAAGGTAGATGTTCTTTAGTGACAGATATTCGCATGATTAATTGAATTGTGACAGTTCATATAGGATTAAACTAAAGGAAAGTATAAGAGCAGTATAGGAAGGTGCACATGTATTATTATTAATGGTTACTCGAAAATCTGACCTAGATTATAAACCGTAAACTGTAACTAAACGAATTATAACATTTTGAGTATAGTCTTGTAAATGTCAAGTTTACTGATGTTTAAAGTAAAATTTAATTGTTAAATCTTCTAAAAAATTATTTCATTAGCTGTTTGCATAATTCGAGGCAAAAATATAAATATTTATAACTATTAGTTTTTATGACAAATTTTATGTTTTAATAGTTATATAATCCAATTATATTGCATTTAAATTTTTCAAAAGTTTTGGATAAGTTAACCATAAATTTAATATACGTTAATTATAAATTTTATAAAAAACAGATAATATTAAAAAAATATATGTTAACTCAAATTGTTATGGATATGTCTTTTTAAATGCTTAACACTTTTTGTTATTATAATAAAAATTGATCACTTGTGTCTAACTAATTAAGTAAAATTAAAACTATATTAAAAACATTATTAATTTAAAAACTAAAAAATATTAAACTCAAAAGCCACAAAAATTTAATGAAAAGTGTATGTGTTTAGCGTTGATAATGTTAACATTGTTTCCGAAATACGTATCCGCGACTTTTCAGTAACTTTTTGTGGCTTTTGAGTTAAATATTTTTAATATTTTTTATTTTTAAAATTAATAATATTTTAATATAGTTATAATTTTACTTACTTATTGATATTAATTAAAATTAATTTTTCAACTCTTTTCACAGCTAAGTCTTCATACCTATTCACTATATAGTACTCAAGCAATTAACAAAAATAGGAAAATAATATTTGCTCAATACTAACTGTTCACAAGTTTTATAAATGTACTTTGAGAATTATTTACTATTTATTTTTTAAGTTATTTGTAAAAAAAATATAAAATAATTTACTCGATTATCTTTTAAATGAATTATATCGCTAATCATTACACGCTACCTAACACGTAACTTAGAATATTTTATGTATATAATGAATCAATTTGTTCAATAACAAATAATAAAAAAATGATAATTGATTTTTTATATCAGTAAAATGACACGATAAAAAAATAACAATGTCTAAACATTGTGAGTGTTTATTATACAAATATTTTAAATGTATTCTAAAAAAAACTCAAGTCTAATGTATTTATTACTAGTTATAATTGTAAAAAAACAAATTAATAGTTTACTACTAACACTAATTAATACATAACAAAAATAAAAAACTATTGCACAGTTTAAAATTTGAAAAATTTTGATAATTGACTACGGCCAAGTTATAAGGAAATTTTTATTCATTTCACAATAATATCAAATTATATTTCGATTTAGATTTCACAATTCTATCAAAAAGGGAAAATGAAACTTTTCCGGTAACTTCTCGTTACTACTACTCGCTTTAAGTTTTTTGTTAGCACTTTTCGTTGAGGCTTCTTGTTTCTTTTTATAAATATTTAAGATTTTTGATATTACTTCTTTGTTTGATAGTATCAAAACATAATCGAGCAACTTCAAAATTTTTTATTTAAAACTACTTATGGTTGCCCATCCAACGATTTTTTTCGTCAGTCATTAACAGTCATTAGGTGTTTGCCAAACGTGTTACTTTCCCAGCATTTCAATAGAGTGTTAGTATTTAAGAAGGCTAGAAGAAATGTCAAATGTGGGCTTTAATTTCCTTAAATAAAGAACTTTTCGTGAATTGCACAGTCGTGGAAAACATATTTATTTTCACATCGTCAAAAACGTTTTTCCTGGAGCCAACTTAGTGTACTATACATTTTCAAGCTTTATGAGCCTCAAACATCGGAATGTATTGTCTGTAGTTAAATCGAATTTTAAGAAAAACTATTCATGGTCCGACGAAATACACATTAAAGCTGTCGTAGGGGATGTCATTCTGGAATAAATGAAATCATTCAGTAACTTCCTGAATGGAATAACATCCTTAATAGTTACCAGTTGCTCAAAGATAATTGGAATAGATGGCAACTTTTCAATGTCATAAGATCTTGAATTTTACAAATGTGTCATCTGTTTTGTAGCTCGGTGGAAATACTCAAACTTCTTTAACAAAAACGATGGCTTTTGATAAAACAACGTAAATTTCTAGTTCCATTTAACACGTTTTTTTTAGTGTTTTACGCAAGATAAAGTCATTATGGGACATCTTGAGTGTTAATTAAGAATGTAAAACGGTAGTAAGATAATATTTTTTAATAAGTTATAAAATGAATAGTGTTATGATCAATAAAATAAACAAATATTTTCACATAGTATTTTCACCATATTTAATTCAGCTGTATTTTTTATAAACTATAGATAAAAAATATTCAATATTATAAAAATATTAAGATCTTATTATTATTGACCATATAAACAGGTATTGATAGTATAACAATTTATTTATAAATTGTTAGTATAAATTGATAGTATAACACTTATAAGGGAAATGGGTACAATTAAAATACATTAAATAATAATTAAAAGTTTTGAAAAAAAAACTTTACTACATGAAATATTAGATTTATTAAATACGCATGCAAAAATTCTTAGGATAATAAATATTTTATTGTTATTAAATAATTTTTATATTGCAAATATAAAAAGCTAGACGTAATTAAAATACGATTTTATACATGATTGAAAACATTAAAAGAATAAAATATACTCAACTCTATAAAGGTGGGTATATTTAGCAATCATTTTTACTTAATTATAAATTAAGTTAAACCACAAAGACAACTTTTGAATGAATATAAAAAAATATAAATTCCTATCAAAAATAAACAATTTTAACGTTTTTTTCTATGATTTTTAAAACAATATTTATCTATTATAAATATATAGGCACCATAATCTGAACGTATTTAGACATTTTATATAAGAGGTAAATGGTGGAGAGATTCACCACTACTATTATTTTATGTCTATGGAGAGAGGAGGTCCGAATTTAATGAGTGCCTCCCATAAATACGTCTCTGTAGACGGGTTTTGGAGCAGTTTAATCTTACTTTAAATATGAGATTTATATTAATATTTTATGTATTTTAGAAGATAATTCTGAATTAAAAAAATTCTTATTAGCTAATATCTTTAATTAAATACAATTCATGATTTTTTTATGTATCGTTGATCAAAATGAACGAAAAGCTAAGAAAAAGTAGTATAGTATAACATATAGTAATTTTCATAAAATTAAAACACTTAGTAAGACCAATGTTTTCTCAGCTATGCATCGAAGCTAAAAATTGTATTTACTTACCGCAGAGACGACTTGGGTGATTGTAGCGTTTAGTGCAGATGACGGCGACCTATCTCGTCGTGATCGTCTTCTATCTGTAAATGAAAGAGGTGAGTAGGTATTTTCAACTGCCGACGAACAATGGTCTACGAGGATATCATGAGGAGACAGTAGATGATGATCCTTAGAATCCCCCCCAATTGAACACGAGCCTGTTGCAGTACTCGATCCAATAGCCGAGTCTGTAGAAATTTCGGGTATTTTGATACGCGTCTTTAAAGTATAATAAGTAGAAGATGAATCTGGTTGTTTTGATGAAGACATCATAATGTTCCGTGGAGTAGTAATTACTGTTGTTCTAGACCTCAAAGCTGTTTTTCTTACGATATAGAATATCCTTGCGTAGCACACTATTATGGATACACAGGGTACTATAAATGCTCCAGTGAATAATATCTCTTTGGGTGACCTGCCCAAGGAGTCTGGCAGTATTGTACAAGAGCCGACCGTCACGTCCAATCCGAATCGACCCCATTTTCCTAACCACGTGGGTACCAAAGCACCAAAGCCGCCTACCCACGTAACCGTCACCATTACACCCAAGTAAAACTTTTTATAAAGCCTAAAAAAAAAAAATGAAAAAAATATTTTCAATTTAATCATTGTATATTTTTTAATAAAAATAGTTACTAGATAGTTATTAAATAAAAAGTCATTGTATGCAATAATTTCAAAATTTTAATTAATTATTACTTATTAAATAATAATGTTGACAAATAATTATGTAGGAATTTAAACACTTAACTATTTGTTGTATTATTTCAACTATGGTTAAAATACATTAATTTTAAGTTTTTAATGATCACATTCTTTAACGAACGTGTTTTTATAGGCGAATTGTTATTCTGATCTGACACACAACATTTTAAATTGTAAGAGTTTTTTCGGGTAATTCGCTTAAATAGTCGATAGTATTGCATATTTAAATATACCTGACTACTATGTATATCCTTTTAACTTTCACGTACTATTTTAGTTTCTATACGCTTACTTTATTTCAATGGCCTTATAACCAAGATGTCTTAAAAGAAATTTTTCCGAAACGAATTTGTGCGACACAAACAAACGATATATATATATATATAAAGATTATTTTAAATCTTCCTACAAACCTAATTATTTTTATAAAGTAAATTCGATTCATTCGCAGAGTATTAAATTCATTAACTTTGGCAAAGTTTCTTAGTTTTACTTATTAAGAAATTTAGTTGTTATTACAACTATATTATAAATTATTGTTCTTTGGTTTTACAGACTGGTAGATAATATAATTAACTTACTCTTTTAAAGGTCTGACAAAAGATTAGATTTAGGTTTAGACTATGGTGCTATCTATAATACAATTTTTCGAAATCTTCTAAGATACAGCTATTTTTTTATTCTAACTCATATAAAAATAAATTCTGAAAAATTTAATTGTAGGCCATAACTATTTATACGTGTTCATTTAAGATTTATATTCAAATAGTACCTTTATGCATAACAAATAGTATAAATAATAATATTAATTCTACAATACAAATTCCAATTATAAAACTTAACATAATCAAGCCCTAGTTTCCTGTAACACAATTTTTTTCTATTCTTATATCTTTATAATATTTTACACTAACAAATTCGTTTAGAAACTATAAAAATATGTACACGTTAAAAAACTATAAAAAATAGAAAAGCAATAAAAATATAAATCTTTTAGGAAGTAATAGAAATGAAAAAAATATTGAAAATCCATAGAAGTGCGCATATTAAGAAGCCATAGAAATCCAACATTTTTAAGAAGCCATAGAAATGCAAAACTTTTAAGAAGCCACAGAAATGCAAAAATTTAAAGAAGCCATAGAAACGCAAAATTTTTAAGAAGCCATAGAAATGCAAAACTTTTAAGAAGCCATAGAAATGCAAACATTTTAAGAAGCCGTAGAAACGTATAAACATCGAGAAGCCATAGAAACGCAAAATTTTTAAGAAGCCATAGAAATTCAACATTTTTAAGAAGCCATAGAAATGCAAAACTTTTAAGAAGCCACAGAAATGCAAAAATTTAAAGAAGCCATAGAAACGCAAACATTTTAAGAAGCCGTAGAAACGTATAAACATCGAGAAGCCATAGAAACGCAAAATTTTTAAGAAGCCATAAAAATCCAACATTTTTAAGAAGCCATAGAAATGCAAAACTTTTAAGAAGCCACAGAAATGCAAAAATTTAAAGAAGCCATAGAAACGCAAACATTTTAAGAAGCCGTAGAAACGTATAAACATCGAGAAGCCATAGAAACGCAAAATTTTTAAGAAGCCATAAAAATCCAACATTTTTAAGAAGCCATAGAAATCCAACATTTTTAAGAAGCCATAGAAATGCAAAACTTTTAAGAAGCCACAGAAATGCAAAAATTTTTAAGAAGCCATAGAAATCCAAAATTTTTAAGAAGCCATAGAAATGCAAAAATTTTAAGAAGCCATAGAAATGTATAAACATCGAGAAGCCATAGAAATGAAAAAATAATGGGAAATCAGAAATGCAAAATAATAATATAATACTTAGACTTATTAGTAATACGAATATATTGATAATATGACCATGAAATAATAGGTAAAGTTAACATGACTTTAAAAATCTACGGATTAATCAAGGCATATAAATTTTTATCATACAATTTTACTTTGAACGGTTTTAGGTTTGATCTCAAGTCATCAAGAATAAATATTATCAAATTAGTAAAATAATTTAAAGAGATATTTTTATTCTAGTTACAATAAAAATGTTTTTTACAATAACAAACCTAGTACACACTTCCCAAATCATAATTTTTTGTTTAACATCTTCAAATAATTATTTAGTAATACAATTATCCTGTAACTCTGATTGTATTTAAAACAGTCTAATTATTTATCCTCTAACTCTATTTAATTTTAAACATCGTATTATCAATTTGTATGATTTTATATGTTCATAATTCATTAGGGTTTTCAAATACATACTTTGGATATAGTGTCGGATGACCAATCATGATGTATCGATTGATTGTTATAGCTAAAATGGTAAAAAGTGAAACAGCCAGAAGTCCGTATCTAACTAACGGAAACAATCGGCACAATAAATGACCGTGTATCCATGATCTATACCAGAATGTAGATGCTGCAAGTGGTAGATTAAAACAGCAAAAACTCAAATCGGATACACTTAAATTAATTATAAAGACGGCAGTTGCGTTTCGAACCTGTAACAATAAAAATATATACAATTAATTTTATAATTGAACATTTTTTGACTTATTTTATTTTAGACAAAATATTATATATTTTCATTTATATTATATGAATCAAAATGTATTAAAACATGAAGCAGAAAAATAGCTATAGCTTCAATGCGAAGCTGAGAAGGTTTTATTTATTTTATTTTGTTTTATAGTGTTAAACAAAAAAACTCTTTTTTGACATATCTAATGAGGTACATGTTATTATTTAATAAATTATCAAAGAATTAAGTTTATATTACATAATTTAAAATATTTTGAACTTGTTTAGTAATAAAATCAAGATAAACACATACAAATTAGAATTTTTTTTTTTGTTGCATCTGTTTTTCTTGAAAAATAAAAAACGTACGATAAAAATATTTCTTTGGCGTGAATAAAAATTTCATCATTTACAATGTTTAATATAAGAAAACGATATTAGCAGAATAAAGGTTGATGAAATAAAAAAACATGTTAGAAAAAGCATATGCGTGTATTCTATCAATCACTTGCCGTTATACTGGTTTCAATAGTGAACCTTTAAAAAGCCTTATAGCCTAAATTTGGCATAAAACCATTGCTTATACTCATTTTTCACTTTTTTTTTTTTTTTAGATACAATGGGCTGGAACATAATACATATTGGTGTTTTTGTGCTAACCAAAGTACACCATCCTGATTCAGATAATAAAATACATTTTTGCAAAATAATGTATTGTGGATACCCATGTAATGATGTAGCAGAATTCACTTCATTAAATATTACTTATTCAGTTATTATAATCTGATTTGTGTCATGCTTTTATTTATTCATTGAAAATGAATTAAAAACAGGAAAGTACTAATATTTGTTTTTAAATTAAAATCCAGTTAATTAGCTTTTAACAAGTATTTTCAATATACTTCGATTTAAAATTAGATGATTCATTATTTTGTATTGACAACTTGTAAAACATTGCAGATATTAATTAAAATCATAGAAAAAATTACAAGACTTTTATTGTTGAACATATTATTCTTATAATAAATTTAAAATTATACTTTAAAGATAAAATTAAAAATAAAATATAGTCTTAATCCGCAAATTGACCGCCACAGAGAGTCGTTTTGTTGATTACAACCCTTAAAAGTCAATGCATAAATACTTCGATTTATTTAAAATGAATGCATTATTTTTTAGATTTCCGATTTTAATGGAACTAATATTGGGACGATAATTTATTGACAATAAAACAAATGAATCCTGTTGAATTTTTAGTGAGAAAATTTACCGTTAATATTGATTTCATTTAAAACCTTGACAGTCTAAGTCAATTATAGTTCAAATTAATTAATTGAAAGCTGCCATACAAATTCATATAAATAGAGTACTAATTGATTAAAAATATTCGTAATTCCAACCCGGTGGCGAGTGGGATTGAGTGATAATTGTAAATGACAAATAAAAAAAAAAAATACTTGGGTATACAGTTAATAGGCTAAATGCCACACATAAATATTCCACTTTTTTTTTTCCCATTAGACTGTTTTGTGTATTCGCTACTCGTGCTCGACTGCGGACCAATAAAAGGATGGACAAGGAGCCTATGGCAGAGTGAAAAAATTCAAGGACAGAATAATAAATAAAACACAAGCGTAAAATTGTAAATCACAATTTAATATATGTGTATATCTAATATTGTGTATACACAACTGTTAAAATTATTTTGGTCGATGGTCATTTTGTAATATTGTCACGTTCCATCGTTTTTCAGTACAAACAACGAATTTAACGCGAAATCTTTCCATTTTGTCGTCCAAACCAAAACGGTTTATGTACACAGAAATAATAAAAATAATGATAATATGTACCAACGTTATTGTTTGCTTGCGGCTAAGGCTCGTCGAAAATCACAATGAAAAAATCTCTGTAAACACAACGTTAGATACAAACGCTCCCTTGGTACTAGTGTCCGAGTGGTCAAAATCGACAAAAGCAAACTGAAAGGAAATTGTTTTATTTAGAGGATATGTAATAGTGCACAATGTCGTAGAAAACCATCAATGGGTGTTAGAGATGTTTTTCATTTAATAGTTTGTGATTATTCTTCATGCAGTGTAATCTAATTATTCATTTTGAAGAACCGAGTTTTCAGAATAAAATGAATGGTCGAAGCCTATTGTTACTATAGATTCAATCGGTTAATCCAATGTTTATTAACAATCTAGAATTTAGTTGCAATGTAAATGATTATTAAATTTATTAGTGTAAATCTATCATTCAAATGTTTTATAAATAAACGACGTTGTACATATAAATTATCAATTGGAATGCCCTTTTTTATATACAAAATTTTCTCTGTTGCTATAAGAAGGTTTGGGTTTGTTTTGTTTTGATATAATAAAACTTTTAATAAATGTTTTTTTAAATTTCGTTTTATTGTTCTATTGAAATTTTAAAGGTACTTAAAGTTTTCTTTTAAACTTGCTTAATCAAATTCTATTGTTATCGTTGAGTTTTGGAACTATGAAAATATTTTATTAAAAAAGTTTGATTTTTACGTATCTGATTTTGAAGTTAATTTTGAAGCGCCGTCAAATGGGCAAACTTGGGATGGTGATTAATCTTTGAGCAGTTAAATATCTATTATCAATTATATCTACAACACTAGTGAAATGTTTACAAGTGTACATAAGAAACACGAAATTTCTGTTAATAAAACATTTTTATTAACAGATTCAAAACTTCATTTAATGAAGTTTTAAATCTGTAAAATATGTAACCAAGTTGGTTCATTTGACGGTACCACAATTGATATATCCAATATTAAAGCAAATTTCAGATGTTGAACCATTCTATGAGTTTAATGTATTTAAGTTTTTCTAAGAAAATCTAACCAATAGCAAGTTTTTAATGGTAAAACGTACAAATAAAGTAATGGGTATCTTTTGTTAAACTAGATGTAAATTGATCAGTTGGCAATAAATGACTGTTGTACAAAAATTAAAACTTCAGAACGCCGATTGGCTGCAAAACATATTTCAAGCAAGTGCAGTTTTTGTTGGAGATTCAATCTGGTTTCTTTGAACTTATCATTATTTAATGGCAAAATAACATTAACAAATAAAAAAAGAGTTATTTAAATGGGTCGTGTTCTGAATAGTAATTTTGGTGGCGACTATGTTAAGTTTAAATATGTAATTTTTTATCAAATCTTATGTTTAGAAATAATCAAATTAAAAATTATGTCATTATAAAAAAAATAATAAGAACATAACTTTCCGGTAGTAAAAATTATCTGTCATTGAATAATATTTCAAGTTTTGGGTTAAAAAATAATTTGAAAATATGTATAAATATTTGTATGATAATAACAAAGATACTACTAATAACGGCTAGTTATTAAGTTCAGTAAAAGTATAAATAGAATTAAAAAGATAAAAAAAAATCGTTAAATTTATCAAACAAAATACAAAAAGATAATCCTCACAGAACCTGTTTTATTACCGAATATTTTCATTTTATGGGCTTTTTCATTAAGCGTAAATTAGTTTTTTTTTATCGTCATTGTGTTGCTAGTTGCCAAATTTTATAATAGGAGCAGTAATTCAAAAACACGATTATTGTGCAACATAAAATAAAGTCTGAATAAGTCGTACTTTTTATACAGTAAAATTGATAAAATAGTATTTTCTTTAAGAAGGGCAAACATAATCTTGCTTAAAAAAAATATTTGTATACAATAAAATACAAAGATAAAAATAGAAGTTTACTTTATTATTTTATATCCAGTAAAATGGTCTTCTATTTATTTTCATAACTCCTCAAGAACGACGTTTTAATTGAGAAATTATAATAAAATAAACTCGATAAGCATGCACATTTAATTAAAACTCGAATTATAAAATGAAATTAGATTATTATTTTTAAGTAAATATTTTATAAGGCCTTAATTTTCATTCCACTCCAAAACAATATCTACTTAGGTATATTTATTTAATAACAGTAATCTAATAGTTTTTAACGTAAAATTTCTGAAGTGAAAGTAATTTTATTTAATTTACTCCGAAAATTTGAATAATAGCCCAAGCGATAAATTGTACTTTTTTTTTAGATTGTAGATTTTTTTAAATTAGGACGACATAACACATAAAACTATACATTTATTTTGTAATTCATAGGCAGACGAATGAAATATTTGAAATCTCTAAGCTACTGATTCGACTACATTATGTAAAATTAAATTTGTTATAAAGCTGATAATCATTTGATATGCTCATACGGGATAAATAACCTCAATGAAGTGTTGAACTAATCAGTGGCATATTTAAGCATTTTAATAAGGTTTCCTTATTAATCGAACTCGACCCTTTCACTACCACCGCTATTATGATTTTATGTCCATGGGGCCCGGATTGCGTGAACCTCTCCCCATAAATACTCAATTGATACTAATTAATCCATTTCACGTCCTTCTATTTCCCGAACTTGACATACTACAGAGGGCGATGAACCTCTTTCACATGTTAGCTAGTCAAATATTGTTCTTGACTACACCAATGATGGATGGGGCGGATATTATGACTGGCTTGCACCAAAGACCAGACACGATCAATGAGAAAATTACAAGAAAAATCTCGTTGGCACCCTGGAGATCAAACGCCGTGCGCCGAAACATACGTTTCTATCCACTAGGCCAGTCCGACCCCTTATAGTTAAAATTAGTGTACTAATTGAATTTCAAATAATGTATGATAATTATTTGTTGAACAGTGTAATTTCAATTCATGTTCTAAAACTTTGTAATTGAGTATCTATCAAAAGAAAAAATTATTGAAATATGATTTATGATAAAATTTTCAATTAAAAATGTACTTAATTTTAAGAGTGTTTATGATTAAAAAAACCCAGAGCTTAATTTAGTTATGAGTTGTTCTGTTGCAACACTTTGTATGTTTAAAAATATGTTTATTCAACCTCTACCCTCATCTCTAGACTTGCTTTTGAGTGAGCAATCTATTAATAAAACTCCAAATTATAGTTCCATACCACTTAATTAAACATTTATGGGGTCCAAATTTCCTGAGTGGAATTCTTGAGCTATCGCGTAATAAGTTTACATAAATTAATATTTCAGATGTGGACATTTTGTTACAAGTATCAAGTACCAGGATTTTATAAGTACTAATGGAACATACGCGATCATACATTCAGGTGTATCAAGATGGTATCCACCGGTTCTTCGCAGTCGTATTATAAACAAGTGGTGTCCAACACGCGCGTGCGACTAGGTGACGCTGCAACAGCCTTTATGACACGCTACAACATCGCATCGAGACGACCGCGACTAACATTATGGTGAAACCTCTAGTACTAAGTATGCAAATCATATTAATATAAAGAAGCTAAATTCATCTAGGTGTTTTGAGAAAGTGTTAAGTGACTCGCTAGCGATTTGTACGTGACTTCTAATCGATGGCCGCTACTAATGAAGTAGATATTATTCAAAGAGCTGGTTCCTTACGATAATTCTCATGAATTCATGGTACTAAAATTTTAATTTTCATCTAATAAGCTTGTCACAAACAGTTTTTAATACTCATTTTAGTAGATATTTTCTATCCAACTGACTTGGGATAATCTTCAGCTGTGCGCTTAGGATATTTTCTGATACACATAAGAACATCTTTTTTTGGGGATATTAAAATATGTAAGGATATTCTATGTATTGTATCCAATACACGTAGTAATTTTTAATATGGAGGTTTCAACATATTACCTTTCCATCGAGCAAGTGCATGATTATACAAATACAATTGACAGACAATCATTAATAACCATCCAAATCGTTTGCTTACGACCCTCAAAGTACTAAACCTGGTTCTGCTTATTATTAGAGAAAATTTGAAAAAAAATTTGTACTCATTTTTATCGCTAAGAAAAATAATCACATCATTTATGATTACATTTTAATTACAATTTATTACATTTTCTAGATACTTTCTTTAAATAAATTATGTACAATAGGCAATAATAATTTTAAACGTAAAATTTTAAAACCATTGTTTTTTAAATCATAGTAAATGTTACCAGTTCTAGTTTCATATAATTAGAACAATAAATCATGTAACACTTATTAGGGTCAACGCAAATTATTAAGGTTTTATGTTAATTTATGGTTGATTATTATTATTCATAGTCTTTACGCATCTGTTTTGTAACTATTATAAACAGTGTCCTGCTTTGTATTTCTAAAATTTATATTTTCTATGTATAGTATTAAACTATTAGTTTGTTTAAACTGCATAAAATACAAGATGATGTATTTTTGATTTTATAAGACAATAAGATCTTTTATATAATAAAGATTAACTGAATAAATTAATACGCCACTCTAATCTTCGGAATCTGACTGTGCCAATTCAGACTTAAAAACAAAATCCCTGGAATTAAATACTCTTCTAAAACGCGGTATTCTGTAATAACGATAATTGCACGAAATTGTAAACATGAATCCGAATGTCATGATGTTGAAGTTCACAAAAAATACACAATAAATATCAAAGTATTTATTGCTATTAAAAATCGTTGAAACGTAGGCAGTCAGTAATTAAAAATTATTTTTTTATTCAATTTAATTAACTTTTAACTATCATCGATAATGCGTAGAAAGTAATATTCAGCTTGTTTGTAAATTAGTAAAAGTTAAATATATCATTCAATACATGACATTATTAATCATCAAATTATCTAAGGTTTTATAAATGCCATTTATTTGAACAAAATAAAGTTTCACAAAATTTGGTTTTTTCTCGGTGATTTAAATTGAATACATGTGGAATTTAAGAGTGGAACACTTGATACTTCTTGAATTTTATTTAATGAACTCTTCAATTACAATGGGAAATTTTAGTTACAAGCAATCGAACATTTTTTCGTAGTTTTTAAAAGCTTTTCTAATGTAAAATTTATCCTTGAATTTAGAAAAAAGACAAGTGCAGTACTACAAGACGACGATCATCTTTTCAATTATATAAATACTTTATCATTCAATCTCAGCTTGTTATCTTAGCCAAAAAGAGTTTAGATTTTTCGGAAAACTCAATGTTAGAAAAATTGAGTTAATCTAAAAGTTTGTCGTATAAACTTTATCATAGTACAACTTGAGTTCTGCTAAGTTAACTACTTTATAGCTAGTAGTCATCCCGTGTTATTAAATAGAAAAGTATTTTATACAGCAAATACTCAGTAGATAGCAATGAACACAGCGGTTTTTTAGAATTATTTTCTTATCATACATAATATTACTTTGATTAATGTATTTAATACACACGGGACTGTTATATATAGCTACACACTGTTAATTTATTATAAATGTATCAGTTTGGTACATTTATATGCTCTAATACTATCAGAGCATAAGGTCTGTTGAAAAACTATTCTTTTGCATCAGTATTAAATGCAATATATTATATACTAAGTTGAAAAATAAAAAATTGATTTTACACAAAGGGCACATATTAAAATTATTAGATATTATAATTATAATCGTAATTTATCTATACTTGTAGTTAAAGAAATTGACGTTACAATTTATTTTAACATAAATTAGGCATTGGGAAAGTATTGAATTACCATTTGTCGTCAACTGATCCAATTTTGTGTCGATGTCAAGTATAGTGATATATTAGTAAAACCGTCATAAATCATTTAAAATAATTAATCTTATAACATTACGGCCAATTCAAAAAAAATATATATATATATTTCAAGAACAGGTAAATGAAGCGAAAGTACTTTATATCAATTTACTTTTTGTACAATTTAATAAAACGATCAATAACATGGCGCTTATGAGAACTCAATAAAATTAAAGTGTACTAACTGTACACTAAAGAGACACGTTTTTTTAAAATAATTTTTTTGAAATAAATAAATACATTTTACGAATATTGATTATTTTAAAAATTGTATTAATCAATCAACATAATGACGTAAACTTACAATTGATACAAAAGGATTTATTAAATAAAATAACAATTAAATTTAACATAACACTTTTTATTAAACAGTTTTTTGATGGAAAAATTAAAATAAACTTAAAATTATATCAAGTAAATTGTATTTTGATTTGTACATAAATTTTTCCATTTATTCAAGAAGGTAGACTAAGAAAATGTAAAAGGGAATTAATAATTTGTGATGTATTCTTATATATTATTTATTTCTTTGTGGCTAAATTTTACATTTGTATAACAAATACGCAGTGACACATGAGAAAAATAAAAATAAAATAGGAGGGTTTAATGGGAAGTTGGCAGAAGTAAACGGTGTCTTTAAAAGGTAAAGATATTTATAAAAACTGTGATTTTTCAACTCTAAGTTTAGCTCGTTAACCATGAAGGGTTTGAGTCTTAGTGTAACGGCTCACGGACTTATCCTTACTGCAATGGGTGCCCTACACAAAAATGGAGGAAAGGAATAAATTGTTTGTATTTTGTGGAATATATATTCGTGTGCGTAGAATATTCATGTAAGTAGAATAAAGCTGCATGAAGAATCTTTCTGAATGTTCAATTCAATCAATAGGTATTTTAAGTAATTAATTAATCTTAATATTGTTATATTATTGCAAATAATATTATTTAATAAAAAAGTGTGGATAAATGTCTGGTTTGAAATTACTTAAAAATTATCCTTGGTAACCGGCATGATGAAATTTTCTGTTATACTTTCAAATTACCAAAAAAATATTAAAATAAGCTTAAATATTTATACTTCAAAAGCTTGTTAAAATGGTTATTTTATAACAAATTTTTTAATTTGTATAATACAATGTCTGTAAACAAATATTATATTTACAATTATATTTAATTATTATATATTTTTTAATACTTAAAGAAGTAAATAAAGCCAACTTTTTTTTTAATATTACATTTAGTGAAGAACTCCAACGTGAGTTACCCATTTATGCTATTCATGTTATATCACTCTTCATGACTTTTAATTATTGTACCATTATATACAAATTGTTAATATTTAATAAAAACTTTTTTTAAATAAATAATTTTTTACGAACGAAAATTAAAACAAAAGTGGATATTTTTTAATTTGAATTTATTATTCCTGGATGTCAATAATTTAAATATACAAAAATAGATAAAAAAAGGTACTGCATTAAATATGAAGTATACTGTATTAATGTCAGTTTAAAATGTTGCGCATAGGGACTATAAAAGAAAATATATGTGTAAACATACAAATTACGTTAACTAACACAGGTTTCTAACAATTATGTTGCCAGTTCAAAGGGTTAATAATGACCAGAGAAAAACTCGTTTGTGTCCGTTAATGTGCACTTTTTCATTTATGAAAATTTGTATTGTACAAACCCATTCAAAATTATGTTCAGTAATATATTTGAACAGTTTAAAATACTTTTATATGTTCAAAGGTTTATAGAGCTTAAAAAACAATAAATAAACTATAATAAAAATTTACACAATATATCTAAATAAAATAAAAAAATACTTTGATTCCTCTTTTTTTATATTAGTTTCAGAATATATATATTCGGTTCAAGATATACATAAAAAAACTGGTATGTTCTTATTTTATAAAAATGAAAATTTGGATTATTATATGTTATTAGTTTTCGTTTTATTGAAATTGTGATACACAAGTTAATTCCCAGGCATTTTATAAAGGAAATATACATATTTTTAATACTAAAATGTTTAATCATGAGATGCGAAATTCAAAATTTATAATCACATATCTAATAACAGTTTGGTTTATATGTCTTTATGTGAAACGCAATACTTTAAAGCTAATAAAAAAATTGAATGAAATGACATTTTTAGTTAAAGCATATTCCGTGGGCGTTTAACGTAAAAGTGCTTTATCTTAACTTGTACAGAATACTGTTCTTGAAAAAGATTCGTTTGAGGTAAATAAAAATTCTATTGGCGGTTAATGACTTTTATGCAAATGGTACTAATAAAAACCTGTCTAAAATAAATTATTTAACGTTATTTTTTACAAATTGGATTAATCAAATTTATAGAATAAGCTATTAAATATATACATTTCAATAAATTATTTTAAATAATAAAATTATCAATTCCACGTTCTTCGAAAACAAATAAATACTTTGAAATCGTAGTTTGAAAATTCCATTGGTTTTATTCGCAAGGAGTATTACTTCAATGGTAACATCTGTACATCTAAATTTGATTGGCCATGTTGAACTGATGACAATTTCATATATTTTAAATACACAACAACTGAATAAAAAACTTGATGTAAAATATTTCGGCTATTCAATACATCCTTTACAAATTCTTTATCTTCGTATCCATCACGTCTGGTCCCAGTACGTCACGGCGAATTCATTATCTAAAATAGCACGATACAATGTCATATAATCTTCTTTGGCTTAAACAAATAACATGTCCATCCTTTTTGTTTACTTTATCAAGTTTAATATATTTAGTTTCGATCGATACCACTAATTGTCCACACTCAGTCTCATAAAATTAATTTGGCTATCAATTGAATAGTATAGACTCATGTAATATACAAGTCGTATAAAACTCACTTGGATAGTAGCTATTAGTTAAGGCCAATTTAATTAAATCGTCACTTCAGTGAAATCTAATTAAAACTATTGGGATACACAACTATCCTACAGTTTAGTTTAAGTTATTAACAATAAAATAACTCTGTGCGTCGAATCCATCGGTATATGTTAAACTGTTTATAAAAAATAAATGCATAAAATAAATACTTGTTGGAACTATTTCAAGCCACAATTTTAACAACCTTTAAAATTTATAGTGCCTATTTAATTTATTTATGATGTGAAGAAACAATTTAATTCGACATTAATGACTCCATGAATGCCTACTTAAAATAGTTACAAAGTCAGGACCATATTATCTTTTATTTATTCTTTACTAAAAAAATTAGAAAAATATAATAGTGAAAAAAAAGTTTGATCGTTCAAATACAATAAAAAGATAATCGCATAATTGTTAAATAAGAAATACAAGTATACGGTAGCAAAAATTAAAAATCTTTATATTAAATGACAATTATTAGTGAATGTAAATAATACAAAATTCTAATATAAAATCGGTTAAGACAAGGTGTGTAATTATATAAACAATTGTCATATTAAATAAAATGAACTCATATGAGTTCTAGAATAGTTTTATTAAACAAATATAGAACAAAAATGCTGTGTACAAGAACTTATCTACAATACGACGCAAAATTAAGTATTTTATCAATGGAAATCATAAGTATTTTTATAAAATTGTATTACTAATATTTGGACATATTTTTTTTAGCAATAGCTTTAAAACAATTATTGAGATTTTTCTCAGATATAGTTTTATTAGTTCGCATAATTGTACAATGTTGTACAATGAAACAACGGTTTATAATGTATATATATATATCATTTGAACACGATTATAGGATCATATAAAGTGCAAGATAGAATGATAAAAAGGCCTAATCGGCACCTGAAGCGTTATAGGCGAGATTAATAGAGCTAATGTAACCGGTACGTACTCAAGCAAAACTCATGAGTCATGAGTCTATTCCCACTGGTTAGGGGTGTTAGATAAATGACGCAATTTATTATTTCAAGTATTTGAGAACAATTCATAGCATTATTTCTTTGTTAGATTAAGCAGAGCAATAAATATTAAAGGTACTGGTCTATAAAATATATAACAAGTTAAGAAAACAATTCTATATATATTAAAGTAATTTAAATTATAAAAGTCTACAAAAACGAAATTTACTTTTATATGACCACTTACACTAATTAAAAATTTTTCAAAAAAATTTAATTGACTCTTTTATCCTGGTTTATAAAAACTACAAGAGTTATCAGTTAACGATAAATACAAAATCTTTAACTGAAAAATAGTGAATATTAAAAAGAATTTAATTGTATTCAATTGAAAAATCCTATGAGAACATTATCCAACCTTCAATCAATAACAAAACATTTGATTTTGACCTCAAAAATATCACCTATAAATTATTTAAATTCTGAAATACTATAAGTCTTAATAATCACCACAGATGATAAATAATGCGAATAAATTTAAATAATAAATTCATTTTGTCTTAGAGTACCTCACAATTTTAGATTTTAATGCTGCTATGATAATACTTCTATCAGTCCTAGTAGACTTAACGACATATTTTGCAAGATAAGATTTTGTTCAATCCAACAGACTTGAACTATAATATCTATCCACTGGAATGCGCCAGTTTAACAATTAACTTAGATTAAGTCACTCAAATTATTCACTTTTTCATTGTAACTTTTGTAAAGAATATATTTTTGAGATAAGAATTGAGTTATTATAAAATAAAATATTAAAAAATATCTTTACAATTTTTCGTGGTTTTATTTAAATATCTACTTATAAAGACGCGACTTTTTTGATCCTGCAACTTGCATTTCTGTTCATGACATTTTCTCGAGGATTTTGAACTAAGCAATTCATTACTCCGCCAAAGTCTATAGTATTTTCATCGTTCGGATTTCTAAAGGCACGTCTTAGACTAACATTTCCTGTTAGCTACTATTGCAATTGTCATTTATTAATTTCCGTAATTTATAATTATTTCCTGTAATTATTGCATACATTGAGGTTATATATAATTTTTATTTATTATTTAAAATACGATTTCAATGATATGATTCAGTAAAAAAAAACTTTTATCATGTAAGAGGAGATTTTTTTGTGAAAATGTTTGCTATACAATTTTTTAACGATCAACATTTAAGTTAATTAAATTAAATAAAAAAATTTTAGTTTCTAAGAACAAAATGTTTTAAACTTTTTTGAGATTGATGAGTTTGGTTTAATTTTTGTATATTTACAAGAAAACTTGTTTATCATTACCTATAATTTCACAGTCATATACTGGATGTTGTTTTATTCAATTACTACTTTATTATACAGACTACAGCCGTTTTTTAACAAGCAAAAAACACATTTTTGATAATGGAGTTTTATAATTTTTAGTCTGTTAACAAGTTGGCAATCGTTTTGACATTGCCTGTCAAGAATAAAACTTCGTATGTGATATCAAACTTTTTCTTTCTTATCAGTTATACGTTATACACTTTATGAATATACTTTTTTTCAGTATTAATAATATTGTCCTTGTATTTTTACGGAGTTAAAATCTTTTTATCAAATAAATATTTGTTGGATATCGTATTTGTGAGTAACATATATTATTTTTTTAACAGAACGGTCATATAAAATAATAATACAGTAAATCAACTTACTCTATAAAGAAGATAATGGGATAGTAAATCAATTGAATAAAAAAATGACGCTTGAGTTAAAATTTCAAAAGCTATGAGTGTATATATAAAAAAATAAATGGACAAAAATGAAAAACCATATTATTCAGTTTTACTTTGAATGTGAAAAAGTCGAAGGCTAGTTTTAATAATATTTATAATACAATAAGGTTCCCTTTTAAAAAATTTAATGTTGTTGAAAGACAAAATCTAACCATGTACAATTTTTAATCCTTAGTTTTAAAAGTTTGTGAACTTCTGCACTATTGTATAAAAATTTACAAACTACATCCTTATATCAACATTCTATAAACTCTTTTTTATTTAACAATTAATATATTTATAGGTCTCACAATTTTTAGTTTGATAAGGATTTTATTTTTATTTTATTGTCATGAAATTACTAAGGAAATATCCTTAGTAATTTTAAGGAAAGATGCTGTGGTACATATTGTTTGCTAACTATATAGTGTTGATAGGAGAAAATAGAGAGGAAGTTAATCAAAGGCTAAAGGTGTGGATATTAACTCTTGAAGGAAACGGAATGAAACCGGCTATAACCAATTTTTTCCAGTTATTTTAATCACAACCGACATAAAAACCGCAAAATGAGTTTCAAATCCGAAATTATAAAAAAAAATGTATTTAATCCCTGTGTAGAAGTAATAAAAAGTATATGAAGTAAGCTGTATATAATCTACTTGGTAAGTTCTTTAAAACAGTTGTAAGACAAACTATGTTTTGTAGTTCAGAATGGTAGCAGTTGTCCAAGAAAATAGAGCAGAGAATAAGTGTAGCAGACATGAAAATTCTTAGATGGACAAGTGGAGTGTTGAGACTATATAGGATGAGGAATGAATATGTAAAATGAAACATAGGAATAGCGTCGATAGTGGATATGATAAGAGAAAATAGGCTTAGATGATTTGACCCTTTTATGATAGTGAAATCGAAAGCTGTAAGACGTTAATAAAAATGATCATTGAATGAAGAATAGGAAGAGTAAGACCGAAAAAGAGGTAGTTGGATACAATTGTTGGTGATATGAGGACTGCTGGTGTGTGTATAGATGACTTGAGAAATCGTATTAAGTGGATGTTAAAGTAACAGGTGGCCGATACCAAGTAACAGATAAAAACGAGAGAAAGTATAAAGAAGAAGAACGCTCTGGGAGGAAATAACTAGATCTTGTTGACATTAAAATATTAATTATAAAATTATTATATTTTATTTTTATATAATTTAAATGTAAAAATCACTGGAACATAATCTAAGTTCCCCTCAAAAAACCATTTTTCTACTTGGTTAAACCCAAATTATGTTACGAGTACCATATACAGTTTTTCTATAATAGTTTTTTTTATAATATTATATTATTTAATTTTAACGTCCTTTCTAATAAACAAGTGTTTTTAAATATTTTGAAAAATAGAAGACAAATTTCCGTATAGAACACTTGGTACATTTTTCTTGAACATTTTTTAAATTATACACCAACCTTATTATATTACCTTATGTGTCAATTTATTTAAGTAATGCAAATGTTTATTTTTGACGATTTCAAGATAGTACCAAGTATTTTTGCAACAGACGCATTAGGTTTTTAACTAATAAATAGGTACTTATACTTAAATAACTCTGTTGTTTACAAATTTTTATGAAATTAATTGCAATTAAGGGTTAGCTATGCTTAATTAAAATCAAAATGTACTCTGTACACATTGTTAATTTAGATATAAATTTATAAACTTAAGCTGATGATTTAAGCATAGAAATAAGATTAAGATGTACAGAGTATCAGTAAAGATGAATGTTGTCATTGTTTTATAACTTAATCGTGGAAATATATAAACAGTTTAGCTTGAATTCAGTGAAGATATTTTAGTTGTTATAAAATCAAAGAAAATATCCTTATTGCTATAATTATGTTATGTACTCAAAGATTAAAAATAATACACAATAACGTACAACCAGATCGATTAATGTTGTTGTTTGATTAATGATGAAATTTAACAAGGTAACATAAATTTTAGCATAAAAAAAAAAAAATATTTTTTAAATATTGTATTTTGATTATACATACAAAAATAAATACATATCCACTAAGTTCTCTTTAATAAGTCATTGATTTCATTGAAGTATAATGATTAGATGAAATTTTTATTTTTATATCAAATTTAAATAAATTATAAACATTATTATTACGTCGATAAAAACATTATGAAGTTAGGTTAATCTTAATAACACCATTTTATTAAAATTTGTTTTTTAAGCTCTTTTTATATTGTGTTGAAGGCGCAAGTTAAAAGTATTATAAAAACTGACAGTCTAGTAGTAATTATATATATATTCAGAAAAACTTTTAAGTTATGTTTTCAGAATTTATTTTTAGCGAGTCTAGTTTTTCCAAGTCATGATTATTCGGTCGTTAAATTGAAATTTGTAATCTCCTCTTGCTAACAACGTTTAAAGTAATATTTTTTTATATAATTATTATTTTTAATTAAAATTGAAAATGATGTTTTATTAAAGTGAAAATATTGTAATGAGATATTTAAATTTTCAATGTAATTCTAACGTAAAATCTTACGTTGAATTTAAAAAAATATTAAAATGCTAAGTTATTTCTGTTTAAAAGTTCTATTGAGTAATAGAATTCTAAATTTAACAAAAATAAATAGTAATATATGTCGCTAACATTACCACCACTACTTGAACAAGATAAGTATAAAATTGCTTCAATAACTTATAAATAAAGTAACTCAAGTGTGAATCAAAAGTTTAATAATGATCAAGTACAAAATAAAACTTTATTAATATTATAGCAAGCAAAAAACAAGTTTAATTGATAAAACTTTTAATACATTTTCAAAGCGATAATTTTATAAAAAAAAAACATTTTGGTGGGATAAATTTCTTTTAGTAATTATTCTAGTAGTTTTAACTTTGTCAAAGTTGGTATATTATCATCTGTTTCCTACTTTAGTAGACTCTATTCTATTAAAGAGTTCTGACTTGTTATATTTAGTTAAAAATACATAATAATCATAACATGAATTTTTGTGTTTAAATGTAAATTTATAACTATACTAATTATAATAGTTAATAAATACTTCTAAGTATTTATAATATTAATAATAATTAATTTAATTCAAACTCAATTCAATCATTTTCTACCACCATATGTATGTAATAAAACATATAAAATTAATTTTGTATGTACTTATATTAACTATATAGTATGGTGCATCCGAAATACCCTTTAAATTGTTGATACTTTGATGTTTCAATATTTGAATGCGCCTAAAACTTATAAATATGTCATTTTTGAATGAGTTTAGTGAGTTTAATAGTTCTTTTATAGAATAAACAGATAATTATGTACATTTACTAGGCTTACTCACTATTTATATTTAAAAACAGAAAAATGTTTTTAAATGTATGCAAAAAACTAAAAATACTTTTTTCATTCAAATGAGCATTATAGTAATCATTAAATGTTGCATTCTGCAGTATTTCACCATACGAAATTGAGAAATATGTAGCTTTTATAAAATAGAGTAAATAAAACTTTTTAATAAAAATACTTCTTATAAACAATTATATAGGTGACCAAACCTTTGAAATTGGAGACTACATTTTTATACTTAAATATTATATTTTTAATAAATTTACCACACAATAAAAATATGTATGTTAACATAATTTTGTTGTTATGGTTAAACCATCCGAAATGCGTATTTTTCTTTTACAATACCACAGAAAAACCTTCAAACAATCATGACTTCCTTTAGGAATAACTTCTATTCACAACTTCCTCGAAGAAGTTTTACTAAAGCTGACGTTTGCAAAACTGTATCTCCGTTTTACTTTAAATCAAGAATAGTTATTTTGTTTATTCTCTAATTAACATTTGTTTATGTCCACGTATGTCCTAATTTCAACATTTATATTATAAATGTTAAAATATTATTTTTATTAATGTTAAAATTCAGAAGTTTAGACTAGAGGAAGCGTTAATTATCTAGCTCATATACTAAATGTTAAAAATATTGTATGCAAACCCATTTGACTATAAGTAACTGATTTTTTCATATAAATAATTGAATTGTATAAAAATTATCCCAACGGTATGTTGTGCTGCTACAATTATCACAATCTCCATGATCACGAAAAGAAGAAAACTAGATTATATGTCAGCTATTGATGCATCTTCTATAACTCGGGAAATTTTCAAATGAGAAATAGATGTGTACAACTGTTATATGGATCAAACCAAACCTCATTATGAATTATTCATAGCGTAATATTTCCTATTGAAAAAGTATCATGTAACAATTTTATAAAAAAATTCTCTGTGTTATTTCTAAAAATAACTATAAATAATGAAAATTGTAAAATAATTTAACTTGATAAAAGGTTGTTCGTAGATAATACAGTTATTAATCCACTATCTTTTATAGAGCGTTTCTCTTTTGCAACTCTGCTATTGTCAGAATTCATATTTTAGTAAATGTTCATGTTGTTGACGGGTATTAAAAGAATAAATTGTGCTTTTAACTATGGGATCAAAAAAGTAATGGGTTGGGTTAAAATAAAAATAGTCCATTTATAAAACACAAGTCAATAGGTAAGCTACTTAATCATGTTCCTTCTTGACGTTGCTATACACCAGCTTAAAGTTCAAAGGTTTTGCTTAAATTGAATTTAACAAGAATTTATCCAAATTAAACTTGCTCGTGTGCTAAACAGTATACACGTGTTATATAATTTGTGTTAACGTCACTATTTTTCAAAATAACTATAATTCCTTCAAAAACAGTTTTTAACGTTATTAAGTTAAATGATTTATAATTTCATTAATTAATCATGTCATTCAATGAATTTTTAATTTATAATTATTATCGTGTTTTAAGCTAACTTTGTATATTACAGCTATCTTGTAAATTTGTAACTTGTTCACTGGTATCTCGATTTATATAATTTTCAATAATTTTAAAATATATATATGTTAAAATAAATATTTTTTATATTATAAAGTAGATAACTTAACATTTATAATTCTTCAAAAGCTCCATAATTAACGGGTTGAAATTTCTGTAGTAACTTTGACAAGTTACTATGTATATATGGCTATATTTTAAATATATTGAAATCATTGTTGTAACAATGAATATTGTACAGTATATTTAAAATTGTTTGTCAAAATTAAGTATCAATACATATAAGTAGTTAATATTTATGAGCTTTAATATAACTTCATTAAATTTATTATTTTGACTATCCCAAATCAAAACACTTGTATTCTAACTAATATAAAAACAATGATTATTGTTTAATTATTAGAATCTAGTAATATTTTATAGATTTATTAACATACTATATTTTATTTTATTTTAAAATACTTTGTTTATTAGTTTATCAAGTAATTAAAATTTTTTTTAGATATTTTCACCAACACTTGTAGCTGTACAAACTTTTTTTAAAAGTATGATTGAATATAAAAGTTGTAAATTAGTTCAATATATATGTGATTAATTATAATGAGAACATTAGTTTTTTGAAATTAAAATTTTTATTATGAATATTATTAGCCTCAAATGATCAATATTTATTATAGAAAATTAGTGATGACGTAAAACGCATATTTGTTCAATTCATTATATTTTTTAATTATTCATTAAACAACAGTCCTGAATGACTCTTAAACGATTCGTATAATTTTTTACAAAATGTGTTGCAATTGAGCACGGACAGTTTAACTCTAAACTTTCAGAAATAATTGATATCGTATTGACAGTAATGGATTAATATAAACAGAAAGTAAATGTATAGCGTTTAAATGTCTATGACCACAATTGTTATAGCATTTAATAATGATATCCCTAACGTTTTTATCAAAATCATTTAATCAGTTCACCATCTGGAAAAATATTTTGTATGGTTAATCATCATTTATATGGTAAATTGATTTTCTCTAAGTTCTTTAATAGAACTGTCACAATTCGATACCTCAATAACTTATTTCATTATTTTAAGTTTTATTTTAAACTATCAATGAAATTAAATAAGTTTCACTTTGGCTGAATTAATTTTAATACTGTAAACTTCAAATTTGTTCAATCTAAAATTATTATCTAGTAATAAAGAATAGAGTTTTTTTTAATTAACAATTCTATATATTGTGTTAAGTCATTGAAAATAAAATGAAAATAATAACAACTCTTTAAAAAACTGCTGTATTGTACAATTTTAGATCATAATTTAACAATTGAAATAAAAACTGCTTAGCAATTTCCAATGAATAATAGTTTTCTGTCTATTCTACAACCCCTTTTTTGTTTATTATCAATGATTGATCGACATCGATAAGGTCGCATAACAACGACAAAGGTATATTTAAAGGTAAAAGGCTTACAAATATGACACACAATGAACTTGCCCACCTCAACCGTGTCGTTAATCACGCTGATTAATAAATTGTTTTCCCTCAGTTCTATGGTAATTGACAGATCTCACCCGGTAGCAGTATGACGCAACAGCTAACAAAAACCCGGTAAGTTCAATATATAACTGTATATTGTTCGTTACGTTCATAAAAAGCTTTTTAAATAAAAATTTTCCTGGCCCTAACATCATAAATACACTTAAATACCGCTGCCAATAAAGGTATTTTTTCGTTTACCTACTTTTTTATAACTTGAAACATGTAGAAAAACTGTTGTAAAGAGTAATTAATTTATGATTTAAAAATAAAATTTTAAATAAAATAATAGTTACAGTTCCAACATCTTTTTGCCGTCTACATTAATCCAATAACACATACATTTTTATTTTATACGATTGAAAAAAGACATTAGCTATCGTATTATAAAAACATTGTAATATTAGGCATATGACAGAAACTATAAGCTTACTAAGGTGGAAAATAAGAAATGAAGACATGTGTGAAATATTGTAAAAACATCGAATGAAACGTTATTTTTTAAAATATTTTCCAGGATTAATCAGTCAAAACTATAAACTTAAAGTGCGAGTACTTCATTATAATTAATATATTTGTTTTTAATAAAATGTTTTATTTTTAGTTGTAAAAAATCAAATTTATTTAATTGAACAGTTCAATTTAATTTAAGAGTTTTTATTAATTCACAACTGATTTAATTAAAACTATAGAATGTATAAAGTTTTTTTGGTTATTAAGCTCCTAATAAACACATTATACCATTTTTTATGTTTACCCATTAAAAGTGACCATTTTTTGAGAAATTACGTCATACCATAACTTAAGCTATAAAAAATCTTATAATCGAGACTGTCTAAACTTTGAACTTTTTGTTCATTTGTTTTACCTCGTAAAATACTGCATAGAACTAAAATAATGTTAAATGTTAAAAAAAAGACTATTATAATTGTTCGTATAGAGCGAATTAAGTTTGTTAGGTAAATACTTAACATCTAATGTTAAATACATATTTCAATGAGTAAATATTTATTTTATTAAAAAAATTCTATTAACTTTGAATATAATTGATTTTAAGCAGTAATTTATGACAGAAATCACAACCAAATAAAATATAAAAGTATAATCAAATAGTTCAAAGATAATTTTGCTGGCTAATGTTTACAGAGCTTTAGAATGGTTACCGTAGAATCAATATTATATCAATAAAAATTTTATTCAGAAACTAAATAGTCATTATTAATTTCTTCATTTCATTTGTTAAACTTTATCATATGTAATTAGCTCAGATCTCGTGAAAGTTACACACTTTTAGTAAAATTTTCAAGAACAATTTTACCCAAAAGTAACTATTGATAACAGCAAGATACCTCATAATTGTCATTTGTACTTTAATTTAATAATTTAAAGCTTACACTTTGTTCATAAAGTAACGCTCTAAAGCTTTTGGTCGATTATCCATATATCGTAGTAAGAATTTTGTTCCGCTCCATTGATAAATTTATTATCGTATCTCCTCTACTTCTTGTCCTTTAATAATGACTAAACGGAAAAAATAATAATGAAAAAGACATATTGAAGAGACTAATTTTTAAGAGTTCATTTGTTTTATGGTCGTGGTTAATATTGGTTAAAAATTGCCATGTTTTAACCATTAAGTTTAAAAAATTCTTAATTATGATTTAACGTTTTCAAGTTGTTATTTTAAAAGTTACTCTCGTTTCAGTCACTTCCTACGACTGTGCTGAAATAAATAAGATATGCATAGTAAATTTAAGTTCCAAATACCTTAATATATATATTGTTTTTTAATAGAAACGAAATAAAATTGAATTTATTTATGGACAAATAGGAAAAATAGATCTGAAAAATATTTAAATTAAATCACTGAATACCAGTAATAAAAATTGATTTTTATATACCCGTTTCACAGCACTTTTTGAAATCACCGATCATTTTACTTTATAATATTTCATTTCTGTGTGCAAACGGGTCGTTTATCTCGCAGTCGAAAATCTTCCTTAAGCCAGGATCATGTCTACTGACGGTATCATAATCCTTGGGCAAGATCTCCTTCTCTTTGCTTCTTCTACCTCTTTTCGGTCGTCATTAAAATATATTACAGTATACCTGTTCCTACCTATTTTTTTACTATAGCTTTCTACTACAATGCATAATGTCAACCGCGTTGTCGAGGAAACATTATATTCAACTATATCAGCAATAATGGTGACCAAAAATCTTAAGCAGTTTTTTTCCATTATATTCTGTACACACGTTAGAAAATTATTTCGAAAATTGGATTTGCCGCATAACCTCAACTGTTCAGTGGACTGGAAAAAATAATAATAATTCACTTTGTACACGATTATGGTTCGATAGATGAAGAAATATTTTCTTTTCTTTTAGCTGCAACACGTAGTAGAATCCAACCGACACTATAAGATCAGTGAAAAGCACAACGAATTTTTCTATGTCAATTTAATATTAATTAACCATATTTAACAGTATTTTGTTTTTTTTTTGCATAAATTAATACTTCCTATAAATTATGATAAAATACTAAGTTATTATATGGAAATAAAAAATTTGACTGATTGATCTAAATGTAATGGCCACGCAACTACCAATTCAGCATATTATCGTTCTGCAAATGATTTATAATAACATGTCAAGAATTTTAAAAGATGAATATTACATTTTTTATTTTTATATAAAGTATATATTTGAATCAGATACATAGTGTGTAGAACGTAAATGATTTCTCCGTAATAAATTTCAATTTAATGTAATTTTTTTACGAACCATATTTGAAATATTGTTATTTCATTTCAAAAACACACTATTATTTATTATTTTTACTTTTTCATTAATAATTCAGAATTAATCCATACTAGACATAAAACATCCGTAATACACGTTTTGTTGACACAACAAAACTTACTTATGTATTTAAAATCGAAATTCAAGAAATTATTTCATATTAATCGTGTTGTTAATAAATTTTACAATTTATTAAATTCTTAATGAAAATTTTAGTAATGTGTAATATATGAAGACAATTTTAAATTTCACATTATTTACTTATATTCACCCACATTAGTGATATAAAAACAATTCTGGTGAAACGCAACTGGAATTGAACTAAAAGCACAGTTGTTGCAGGAAGTTGATTAGTTCCGTGTGAAAATTAGAAAAAAAATTAGTTTTCTAGTATGTTTTACCATACAATACAAAACAAAATAAAAACGAATAAACGTACATGTGAGCATTTGAACGATTTTTCTTATTGTATGATGTTTGGTGAAACGTGTTGATAATAGAACGGTAGTAAATTCCGGTAGTCTTTAAAAAGGAAATACGTAGATGTAATTCTGCTAAAAGTAATTTAAAAGCACACAAAAAAAAGAAATCAATTATTTCTTTGTTACCAATTAGAACCTATATTGGTTTTATTTTAAAACATTAAAGATATTTGATTTTTTACAATAGTAAAAATTGGAGGGCTATAGGTGTCATATCCTCCCCCAATGATAAAAATAATTATATAACAAAGACACATTTTTTTTTCGTTTGGAGGGTGAAGTAAAAAATTTTCTTTTGTATATGCCACTCAAAATAAAACCCTAATTACGCCACTGCATTTAAAACATACGGGGTCATATTAAATTTTTCACTGTATGGCATTTTATTTTTATGCTTACCAATTTACATGTAATCTAATCCTAGAGTGTTGATAACATGATAATGATGATTTTCTATTGATGAAATTTTCATTTTTACCATTCTTTCTGTTTAAGATAATTATAGTGTGACGATTTTATTGATTTCGTTTTTACAGATTCCAGTAGTGAATTTTTGTAATTAACAAATTGACATGAGTTTTAATACTGTACAACATAAAATAAGGTTATAGCATTGAAACTTTTGCATACAAGACAACAGTTACACTTGTATAGTTTGTTCGGCTTTAATAAAAACATTTCTTCCAGACAATTATGATACTACGAGTGTTGTGCCATTAAATGCAATACATAACAAATACCTCCGTAGACTAAAGAAAATTGAGTGTCAGAAATTGTAAAATTCAATTTTAAGGTCCATTACGTTCTTGGGGTCGTTGGCTTTGATTTTTATTTATATATATAAGTATATACAGTATCATTGATTAATAAACAAAGTTCTTAACAGTTTTATTTATGCACCGATGAAAATTTAGTTTAGAATTTCAGGAGGCTCCGTTTCTCTTGGGCTTTTCTTCTCTATTGGCGATGTTACAGAGAATCAAATGATTTATAGATTAATTTTTGTACGATATACCATTTTTAATGCACTTATGACTTTTAATTATCTTTTCTTGTGAAAACTCGAGTTCATAATTCAATTTTACTATACAAAAATAGAAAATTGGATTATGTACGCATATCGTGTAACATAAACATGATATTGAAAAATAAAATAAATCTAAAAAGAAACCAACGGCTGTATATTTATTACAGGTACTGGAATACTATCTGTATTCTGTTTAGGTTTTCAGAAAACGTATAAAGTTTTACAAAGATATATTGCCGTAGTAGAAGAAAAACAAGAAATATCAGTGGCGTCTAACGTCTGTTTAGTGCGTTAGTTTGTATGAATGAGGTAACTGTGTATCATTTGTATCTTTTGTTTTGAAAAGTAATTATTATAAAGTCATCTTGTTGTTCAAAACTTTATAAATTAAAAACAATTTTGAAACATGGCGCATTGTGTAGGCAATTATAGTACATCGATGATTCGGTGGCAAGTAAATGTAAACATAACTTTAAAGATACTTGAAAATAACTTGTCATAATAAACTTATGCGCTTCAGAAATAACACAAACGCAGAAAACTTATTCCAATAAGAGATATTTAAAATCAATTAAATTGTCACAAATACTAAAATTTTCCCTCTTACATTTTGTACGACGTCTATCATCAATTATTTTGATATACCATAAAAAAACATCTCGGAAAAGAAACCATACTTCAAAAAATAAAGCTCGACCTCGTATACTGGAAAATATGTAAATATTATACAATAGATTGCAAAATATTATACCCAAAAAAGCACAGATGACAACATTTGTCCGTTAGGGGTTTTTTTTTCTTTGTCATTTTATGGCGGCCCCCAGTTTTTGGCTTCGTTTAATCTATGTGACATTATTGGTGTTTTCAATTCCGTTCACGTCCTCTAGATTCTGAATTAACAAGGTTATGCAGATAGTACCGTTCTCGCTCTACTACAGGGTGAAGTGAAGAGCGTCGTTATTTTATATTGTTATACATGTGGACGCGTTTAATAAATACAATAGATATTGTTGTGTTTATGCAGAGACGAAAAATATAGAATATGTGCGATGTGCTCAAAAGGTAAAATGAAATAACTTCTTGCCCTAAGGTGTATTTGGTTAAAGTGCATGATCCCGATAGGATGGTACTAATAAAATAGATCTATTCTCATTGGTATCAGGCTTATTTGAAAACGAAAACTCTCGAAGTGAAAACTTGTGCAAATTTCTACACCTACTCAGCTTTTTTTTATGAATTTTTATTATAAGCTGTAAACCCCTCTGCATATTACAGGGGTACTTCGTTGAATTACTCTGACAGTAAAAAAAAAAAAAAATGAATAATAAGGTAACGTTATAACTTCTTCTAGGATAAAGTTAGATTTCAAAAAAAAAAAAGACAATAATTTTTATTACAGAAAAAAATCTTATTTTCGTACGAATTTCAGGCAAAAGTAACAAATTAAAATTTATAATAAATTGTGACGTTCACTTAAGTTAAGAAGTTTATAACGTTAAGATGTGACTTACCAAATTTATCACAATATTCCTTAAATTCTATGTTAACATTTTAATTTATTAAATTATTATTATCTACGAGAAAAAAAAATCAAGATAATTTTTATAAAATGTAATTATTTGTTCATTTAATTTTATCCAACGTTTAATATTCATTATTAGAACATCAATAAAACTGAAAAATAAATAACACAAAATTAATTTAATTTTACTAACTATATTGGTAAAACTATTTAAGGTTTTAATTGTTCTTTCGCTAAAAACAGCGAATTTTCTTTATAACGATTATTATTTTGTTAAAAAATCATTTGTAGTACACTATTTAATATGCACTGTAAAAGTAATGCGAGTTACATTGAAGGCAGTGAGCATTAAAANAATGCGAGTTACATTGAAGGCAGTGAGCATTACTGTCACTAAAATATCGTGGGCGTTCAATTAAAAAGTTCTTCGTTACACTTCAAAGTATTTTTTTATATTTTAATAGCTAAAATTAAAAATAATTTTCGTTTGCTTCTATAGCAAACTTAATATTTTAAAAATTTTTAATTTACAGCAAATTCAAATAAAATCATATAATATTTGTGTATTATACGTTGTGTTACATTTAATTTAATGATTCAATTTTTACAAAATTATTGTTGGAGCTTTAACAGGTCAGGATTAAGAGGGGGCGAACACTCCCTCGATATTACTAATCTAATAATGATTTGTGACTTTTTTTTTATTTTTTTGCTCATCACTTTTTTATGGTATTGCCGATAAAGGTAATCATCTCAAGTCCAGGGCCTATACATGGTCCGATTATACGGCCCTGAGCTTTAAGTCAATATCGTTTTTATGAATGTCTTGTGCTACCACTTTTACTAAAGATTTTTCAGACAATCTTTGTACTCAATAACTTCAAATTAAAATGTAACAAAAGAGACAATTATAATAAAAAAATTTATAGTTTTAAAGTTTACTATTATTTTATCAAATTTTATTGAAATTAAAATTTAATTATCATCAGTATCATAAAATACACTTTGATTCGAATCTGTTAAATTTTACAACAAATTGTATAATTGTAATTTTACAACTTTAAATTTTAATCTAAATATGAAATGTTTGTTAAATAAATTGCTTATTTGAAAATGAAGTTTTTTTTTAATATTATTTTAAGTTTCAAGAGCTTATAGTTTATAATAGCACAATAAATCTAAAACATTTTCAAAAATCAAGTTAAAATGTCTAAATTATCAGTGTTTTTAATAAAAAGTTATAGCATTTTAAATTGTAGAACATTTTTTAGCAATAGCATAACTTTGACATATTTTTCTAAAATTCCAAAATTATTAAAATTAAAAAAATTAAGAGGGGTTTTTAATTTTTGACATTTATAGGTTCAACTAGATTGTAATCCAATTCTTTTCACATATTAAAATTGGTTCACTAAGAGCCGAGAATTTTCATGGATAGACATAAAAGATCACACACAAAACCAATAGTTTCTAGGCTTTACATCGAAGCTAAAAAACATATATTGTTAGAAAAGGTAATCCAACAGACAAATCGCATGCTGTATAAAATATGATTATGAAAGGTACGAATTAAATAACACCGTGTAGACACTGTCGAATAATTAAAACATAAAAGGCAAATTCAAACAGACTTAAATTAGATATTGTTCAGCAAAAGATGAAAAAGATAGACCATATAACCGCAATTAACATATAAACAAAGTTAAATTTTTGAAATATTCAAAAAAATAAAACACACATTTTTGCTAGTGTTTTTTGTAACAGGAAATGAACGGTATTCCGTGGAAGATAAAATGTTGTTTTGCCATTCCTGTAGTAGAAACTTGTCGCCAATATATCAAACAAAAAGCTGTATGAGTATGTCTAGAAGGAGCGCCTGGTCGAGTTTGAAATATGAACGTATCGGTCAGATAAATGACGTAGGGAACGAGACGGGTCGGTCAACGAGGCAACGTGGAACCGCTGTCGGAGCAGCCGTTACAACGAGGTGCTGTTAAAATTTTACTGCGAAAGTTGGAAATAAACGCATCTCTAAGAGGCCGTCTTTATTACGGGCAGAATATTAAGTCGGCTACAGCTACAGACACGTTTATTGCATTTTCGTCGAGGTGACTGCTCCCGAAGAATGCACCAAGGCACTGTCACGTACGCGTGGCGTTGGTAGTTACTCAGTCGACTCGGCGGAGGCTTGTCCGCTTGACGTATAATCGAATACAAACCGTAGTATAGTTAAACCGGAGAGATACTAATAAAAAAACTTTCCAGTTCCGGCTCAAATACTGCAATGGCTTTAGCCCGCAAATATTCCAATAAAGAAAACCGCATCAGTTCACGTGCTATGATTATACATTTCTACAGTTAAACGACGCGTAGACGGCCCAAAGTCACAAAAATTACTATTTTGGAGCCATTACTTTGTTTTATGACTGAAATTTGATTCTTTAAATTAAAACTACAACGTTGTACGAAGGAAAACGAGACTTCGGCTTTTCATATTTTCCGAACTTTTTAAAGTTCATCGAAAAAGTTAATAACCAAATGTCGTTAATCGAATGAAAACATCAGTATATTATTTTTACTTAAATTCAATTTCCTTTTATCATTTAGGTGGAAATTATTGTACTCTTGAATTCTGATTGAAAATCGACTCTTGATTTAATTTTTTTTTTACTCAGTTTGCTTTTGTACGCTTTGGATACGTACACCACTTACATAATATTTCAAACAATATTTCAAAATCGAAATACTGAACAATTTCTACTCATGTAACAGCAAATCTCGGAAATACTGTGCCTACAAAATACTAAAATTAATGGAAACAATACACGCAGACATAACATTGTTATCATTATAATAAAATAGCGTATTTTTTTATAAGACTTTTATTTTAATTATGTTTGAAATAATTGAAATCTGTGTTATAACAAACAGATTCAAGCCTAACATAATAGCGAATCTAAAAACTCGGCTATATATATAATTTTGTGAAGTTTTTTTTTTGTATTAGTAATATGAGAAGCCTAAAATTGATTCACATAATCTTATTAAGATATTTATTCCATAAATCCAATTTATTTGTCATATTCTAAAATGTTTCTGATCTCAAAGTCCACAATTTTGGGTCTAATTATTAAGGCATGAGAAAATAAATTTACATTCAAAAATTATAGAATGATTATTCGTACGTTTAGGTGCATCCTTAAAGATTTACAATTAAGTAAATTTGGTTATTCGATTTTGATTTCAAGGTATACAAACTTTGTTTTAAAGTACAAATAAATTTAAGTACTGTTATTAGGCAATACCATTTGTTGATCCGAATATAAATGGTTTATAAGAACAGGTACTCAAAATTAAGATGAATATTTAAAAGCCCAATGTGACCTAAGTGATATAATAAAAGATTTTACCGTTACAGGTTTTATCTCGTGACACGCGACGCCATTTAAATTAAATTTATTGTTTGTGATGGAATTAAGCAAAAATTGTAAATGCAAAGTTTTTTCTAAAGATTTACATTGGTTTTTATTTATGTATACCATTTATTTGTTTATATTAAATAAAAAAAAAAATTATATTTATCGTATACCTAAGGTTACTAACCTTAAATCTTAAGGTTTTGTATTTTCTTTCCGAATTTTGATTTTTTTCGTTTCAGTGAACATTTAATTACGACACAATTACTGAAATCGTTTAAAATATAATTTCGTTGAACAATGTGTTCAACGAAATTAAAAAAGTGTGATTAATGTAATCACACTTTTTTTTTTTATTAATATTCAATCTATTTCAAATTAGAATGATAATTATATTTTCCAAGGTACAGTTGATTATGTTAAGTATGACAAAAGACATTTACTCAGTGCCATAGTTTATAGTTAAAAAAAAGATTTACTGTATAATTTTTTTTAAATTATACATTTATATTGTTATTTATAATTAATTAATTGGTGAATTTTTATTGACTTTCACGATGTCTACAAGAAATATTCATTTTAAATTAGTTTAAAAGTAATAGTATATCAATATTAAACTTAATTAACATAAAAACGTATTAAATAATGTTCGTTTTCAAAGATTATGTACAATTAAACCATTAAATATTTTGTTTAAATACATAAATGTAAATTTAAAACTTTGATATTTTATAAATTTCTTATTACACACCAAAAAATATGCTCAAGTTTTGCACATAGAAATCTAACTAAACCAAAAGCTTTTGTTTCAGTCCCAAAATATAATAAATAACATGTAAACGAAATTGTAGTAAGAATAATCCATCGTTTATTCAGATTTGACATTGTAAAATTGGAGACCAGCAATAAGTTTTTGTTGCCCCGAGAGGCATTTCTATATACAGAATAATAACTATGTGTTTGTTAGTTTTATATCATTCACGAACATGTACAATGTGTAAATATTTTACTCTTAAATATTCTACACAAACTCAACTCGAGCACCTTAAACGTTTTCAAATATTGTCAAAACGATCAGTGTCATAGATAATAATTATACAAAATTTGAAATTATTAAGAGGTATATTTTATTGATAACATAAAAATAATCGGAAACGGACGTAAAAGTATGTGTTGGAGGGAAAACAATTTTTGATAGTTTCGTTTTTGTGAGTTTTCAGATTTAAAGACACTACGTTTAGCTGTTATCAGCCATTTTCGACCGTTAGCAAATTGACAAGCGTTTATGTGATTGTTACAAATTACTATACAAAAATAAAAAGACATGATTTTTATGTAAAATTTTTGTTGGAACAATTTCTGTTTGTTTCCTAATGTCTATAGTTTTTATATTCTTGTTAACAATTGATTTTGCTTTATTCTGCGTACGACACTATTTGTAGTGCATTTTGTATACTAATTTACTTAAATAATTTTTTGTTTTCAAACTTTTTGATCCTCAGCCAAGCTTTAAACGTTATTTATTTGAAAGCTCAAAACATTTACAGAAGATAATTTATATTCAGATAACTATCTATTTTGGGATAGTTTGGCTTAAAGTACTGAAGTAATACACTTATACACTGCTTTAAGATTGTAAACAAACGCAACATAATGAAATTACCATACTGACCAGTTAGGATGAGAATAATATGTTCCGGTAATAATTATATCAATTTATGTAACAAAAAAAATGTGTATGTGATGAATTTTAATCCGCCTAGTTATTCTTGTTTATTTTAATGTTCCTTTGTTGATTTAAGCAGAATAAGAATTCAAAATAAATTGTGTAATGCGTTCTCGACATTATACGTTGGTAATGTAAGTCGTGATTAATCATTTTTTGAATTAAAATAGAAATGATGAATACTATCATCGTCAAAATGTACAAACAAATATTATAAACTTAAAATAATATTAATGCAAAATAAAACAAAAACGAACGTGATAAATAACGCTTATCATATAACAAGATGATTAACCGTCAACCAGGTCAATACATATACAAACAATTAATTTACAATGCACTAGAATAACATACAGATTAAATATGCACTCCCTTACAGATCAAATAAACACCTATTTAATTACACAGATTAAAACACGTATTTTATAATTTACTAAAAAATACAGTCTGTAGTATATGTTTAATATAAATTCTTAAATAATAAAATATTAATGCGGTGATATGGGAAAGTATCACAAGCTAAATTTTATAGAAAGGAAAAAATTTATCTAAACCGGGTTGAATATGGTGAGAGTTTTTTGCTTTAACATAATTGTTATTTTAGACAGAATTTTTTTTTCTCCATACTATTAGAATGTGAGTTAACCACATTTACTAATACATAATAAATATATAATTTTATTGGACTTGGTACTTTCCCAATGTCATCGCCATAAATCGTTGTTAATTTTATGCTAAATAATCACTTATTTGTGGGTTTAATTTGAAATTCATATTAATTTAAATGTACTATGTTAGTTTTATTATTTCAAAAGTATAAGATCTAATTGAGTACAAATACTATAAACTCTAGACAACGATATATACAGAAGTATGTAATGATACAAATTAAATATTGAACATTGCATCGACAACTTTAACCAAATATTATTAATATTCAAAGCTTGAAGATTGGTAAATCTCTTTATCAGTCATTGAAGATTATTTGAAAGTTCTCTGAAATCTAAAATCACAAAGATTTGTATGTGCTAATATTTCTTAAGTCATATGCGATATTATTTTGTTTAAGTTTACCCGTCAGAATAGTAGTCAGCTAACCGCAATATAAATTTCTTAAATTCCTATTGAATGTAAAGAAATTAATTTAGGCAGTATATGAGATGGAGTTTAATAACTCTTATATACTTTTATCAAGCGTAAGAATAAAATTTTCTTAAATCAAATACGTATAATTCTACTAAAAGAGATATTTGAATAAGTCAATCTGTTTATGTAAACAAATGCGAATAAATAAAAGATAGTTCAATTGATCAAACACTGCTCTTAATATAAATTTTTATAACTGCTTCTCGCAAAATTGTACAACTAACATTTCCTTGATAATACAAGTTAATTACTATGAGCTCATCAGATAATAACAATTACACATAACAATGATTTATTATACAAATTCTATTGTCACGTGCCAGGACATCATTTAAGGTGAATGGAATCACAAAATAATTCTTCCGTAGATCCAATATTCTAATTTATTCATTTTTCTAGTTATTTATTAGTTTATTTTTCATTCGATATAAATTTTTTTTAAACACAATTCTTTGTATATTTTGTAATAAAATACGATATGTAAAATTAAACATTTATTTATAATATTAATTTAAAACTAAAAATATTTAACTCAAGATCCACAAAATACGTATTTTGGTAACAAAGTCAACATTATCAACGCTAAACATAAACTCAATAACTAATAAAAATAGCATTATTCTGTCAATTTCATTTATTTTTCATCTATCAATTTAATTTTTATTCTTGATATCATTTGTTGAATTTAAATTTTGTGTTAAACACAAAATTTAATTGATAAAGCCAACAAAACTTTCATGAGATTAATAGTTTATCGAGTTAACTTTTTAGATAAAACAATTTTTTCCCTGGTGCCCATTAATATAATTTTTCATTGAAAGTCGTCACTAGATTGAATTATTCGACCCATGAGTTTTATTATAAAACTAATATTGCAAATACAACGTTTTTACACATTCTTATTATACGTGACATAGTTTTTACTCTATCTTTTTCAGTAATGTAGTAATCTAAAAATGTATATAGGATAAATTAATACAACATTGTATTCAGTTTAACATAAATTGTCATGTAAATCTATCTTGAAAAGTATAAATATTCATTAAAGGTATTTGCAAATCTTAGAGTATGTTAAATATTTAGCTCTTTAAGTAAAATATTACAGTATGTCACACCAATAAGGTAAAAAAATTTGAGATATATGTTATTTTTCAAGTAACGTGATCTCGTTACACTTTTTTGTTAATAACATATACTTTAAATGACTTGGGACGACGCGTTTTAATGAAAAAATTGATTGTCTACTGTAAGCTTTTCACCTTAAAAGCGTAAACGGTACTTATGAATTTAAGGTAACAAAGTTTGTGTGCAAGTAAGTTTTATTAAACATACGTTTCATTTGGTCTTGTAAGGAAAAAAATACATAGATACGTTATGTGTGCATACTTTTTTTATGTGACTTGTGGAAGTAAATAAGTCATTAGACAGCACAGAAAAAAACCTGCACTGACAACATATCCCGAGGGAAGAGCTTGAATAAACCTGAGTGAGAAAAATAGTTATTTGTCACATATTCGTTTCATTCATGTATTCAGTTTGAATGATTTCGGTTAACATGCGTCACATCTGATAACGAAATTTCCATCGTATATTTGAACAATTTTTTACCGATCAAAGATTTTTCATTAATAAGAAATCTTTAAAATTTTCCATTTCTATTCCCAAGATCAGCCTATTCTTCAACAGTTGAAATGAAACAAATGATTACCTCAAAACCGGTGTCGAATGTACTGAGGTGTGTTGTTCTCCATTCAAACTCAATTCTTCTATCACTCAAATAAAGACCACACGGTACTCTTTACATTTGTTTGGTTTGTCTAGAAAACTAAATGGAATTTTCAGAACGTAAAAAAAGACGAGCTCGAAAAAAATAGTTCATGTATAAACTAAAGAAATACGGATAGTGGATATAAAAAAAAAAATTTGCTCACTGTCAAGCAAGTCATCCGAAACTAATAACTTCATACATATTGATGAAATGTTCGTGAAATGTAACTTTTGTAATTTATTATCCTCCAGACGTTTCCGTAGGCGAACAATTCTCGAGGCGTAATGATTGTTAGCGTCGCCGGTGATATTGCGGTCAGTGTATTTTTATTATATTTTCAAAACTTCCTAAAAATCTCAGATCCTGAATAGGAACTCTCCTATACAAAAAGCAACTCTCGAGTGTTGACGATTTCATTTGTTCTCATGATAAAAACCAGGAAACGGTAAACTACACTATTCGCGCCTGGTCGTACATCGCGATAGAACGCCAAAGATTAAACTCTTTATCTGAGTTTAGTGTCAATAATACGGTCGAATCGAATAAAATTATGCCAAATATCTAATTAAGTCAATTCAAATAATGATTTAAAATTATCAATGGTGCCCAGAGAATTATTTAAACAATACGGTTAAGTTAAACTTGAATCGCGAATGCTTATGACTTACATCTTAACATGACTATTGTGCCAATATTCTGTAATTACCAATATTTTATCTAAAATCCTATTCTAAGATCCCTTTGATATCACAATGAACATGTAGTAAAATATTAACTAGAACAATAGAATTGTTCATGTTTGTTGGATTTTCAGCCTACAATATTTTATTTTATTTAAAAAATAAAATATTGTTAATACTTAATTTAAGTACTGCATTAAATAAAATACAAATTATTTAAGGAAATTTAACTTAATGTATTTATTCGATACGTTTAAATATTATGTAAAAAAATTATTTATTTAAAAATCCAAAGTGGAAATTAGCTAAATGATTCTCGTTTTTGAAATTAGAACTCTGTGAAGAAAAAAGACCAATCAAGTATTTTAAACGGAGATACGGGACTATTGGGACATGTGTTTATGTTTATCATAAAACAGCTATAAACTTTGTTTCTATCGAAATTGATTAAGTCTTATTAGTCTTACTATGGCGAATGAACTTATTTTGAATGATCTCTCAATTACAATTACTCATAACTGTACGCTGTACATTAAATATTTATATACTTGTTGAAGACAGTAAAACATCATTTCAGTTAGTTTTATTCGTAAAAGATAACGTGAAAATTTTTACAAATATTTTGAATAACCTAAAAATGAAAAGAAAAAGTAGAATTAAACAAAATTATTCTCATAAAATAAATAAATTCCTTTGATGCCCATGGGTTCTTATTATTAATACATATATTATCTTGTGTTTGCCTCAAATATTATTAAAACTAAAATGAAAGTTTTATGTTTCTGTTTCAGAGCTTGAGTTAAAAAATGTATATGCCTTGTGTAACAATACATCGCACTACTCACTAAAGAATCATATAAATTATATTGCGATAAAATAACGTTTTCAACAGCATTTTAATAGATGAACACAATCAATAATTCGACCAGCTCTGGCTTCCTCTCGAGAGCATATATTGTTTTATGGAAAAGACATTCAGTTAAAATTGGCCATACGCTGGACATTTGCGGAAAACATAAATTCAAAAACGTGCTACTAACTGTACTATTTTTATGTGCCTATGAGTGCACCATTGCAGAACCATAAGCGTTCCAACAAAACACATTTGAAATAATTTATTTTCCTGCAAAACTCACAATATGTGGTCTATCTGGAATGAGTGTAATTCATTTTCTCAATAAAATAAGTCATCTTTGAGATATTTCATTACATTCTCAAAATTTCAATGATCGATTTAAACATAATGAAACGATTCACAACTGAAAAATAAATAGTATTAATACCTGTCTTCTCTACAACAAATCCCGACATTTTTTTTTTTGATATTAACCCATTAATTATATTGATATGTGTCAATTAATATTATATTATTTTTACTAATAATTTTTTTTAATAAAACGACATTTATCAACTTAATATTTTTTTTTGTTGCATTTACTGCCCAACAACTATCTTATAATCAAACATTTTATAATCAAACATTTTATGTTATTTTTATTTTAAGGTAGATTATCCGAAAAAACCATTTCATTTTATAAAACAACAAATCATCAAAGAAACATTTATTTTATAGCACTAGTGTTTGATCATCAGAAATTTATTTTTCACCTGATTTACTAAAAAATTTGATTGATTTTTTTATGATTGATGAGTAAAACTCTTAAAAAAATTATAATTTATATTGCACAAGCCATTGAGTTTTAATGTTTATCATATAGGTAAGTAATAGAGAATCGCATTTATACTTGTCATTTAATGAGCCGCTTAATACACAACTAAGGATTATAAAGTTGAGGTCTAAGACCGCAAGACGCGACGCATTTTACATACATTAGCTAGACTTCTCATACATATGTAGTAAAACTATTAATAATTTTATATACAACGTACTTACCATATATGGTGATCATTTAATTAAATCTTTCAACTTAATAGTTGATATGAGTGCTTACCTGAAAACAAAATCAAAACAATTAATTAGTACTATATTTTTATATCATGAATTTCATTTATAGAAGATAAATATAAATTAATTTACATATTATGAATAAATTCGTAAATTGGATTATAATAAATAACAAAGAATGTTTCCCCTGAAATATTCAAATTAACCCGTGAAAAATGTTAAAGATGAAATGTCGCATAACTTAGTATTGTATACGGCTGAAAACTCCTAAAATAATTAATATATCAATAATAATTTATTACAAAAATACTCTTAGTTCAAAAAGTATTACATAATTCGTGTAATCGCACATGCTACTAATGATTTATAAAATCATTAAGACAATAATTAAAAAACTATATTCGGTTTAGTGTTAGGTCATATTGAAACGTTATTATGTGATTAATCATGAACAATTGTTTACACAAATAAAGGACAGCCGAGTATAGATTAAATTTCAAAAGCTCTTCACTAAATGCTTAGGATGTTTGTTAAATATTTTACTATCGTTTATTGGAATATTAAAACATGTTTTAACGGAAAACAAGTATTTGATGATTGTGAATAAACTATACAATACATAGTGATTGGGCTTGAATTTCATAATTGTTTACTGTTATTTAATTATCCTAAAAGAAAAATTCTTATTCGACACATATAGAGATTATGTTGTTGTATACAATCCAGATGCATTGATGCATAAATGATTTTTTTTTCAATATTAAAATAACTAACAATTGTCTGAAAATGTTTGTATTGAACGTCAATTAACATAATTAAATGATCTCGTATGTTGAATAGCACAATTAAATTTGTCTCTATATCTGTAAAATATATTTGTATAGAAAAATAAAAAAAAATATAACATATCTAAATTTTAATTTATCTTCACTTAACATTGAAGATTCCGGTAACGTATTTACGGGGTAGTTGATGGGGTTCATTGGGTCCAAATTGCACTCTCTTAAACATTATATTAATAAAGCAAGGGAAGAGTGAAGCTACTTACTAGTTAACGTTTTAAAATTTGTCATGGCTCCTCACATGAAATTTTCGATAATGTATATTTACATTAAAAAATTTTAAGAATTAAATTTTCAAAAAATAAAACTTAAAAACAAGTTTTAATTAATTTATATAATTTTTTCAAAAATTTTATAATAGCTATACGTATTGTATATTTAAAAATAAACATTGAATTAAGATTACTTTATTATTGAGTTATTTTTGAAAACTTATGAATAAAAATACATAAAGTGAATAACTAATTGCATAATTTTCCACGCTATAAAACATCAATGAATATCATGTTAAGTTTAATTTAAAAAATTAAAAACTATCATTAATTTTATATAGTTAAAAAACTATTTAATTTTTTACTTGTATAAATTTGTATATTATTTTCGTAACTTTTCATTTATTTTAAAATTGGCTTAAATTCAAAAAAAGTCAGATAATTATCCTACGGTTTATTCTTGTCATTATCGAATACACAAATAAATTATTGCACTGTTATGTACATATTTGACCCATTTAATAAACTAAAAGTAAAATTTCTCTGAATTGAATTAGAGAAATTTAATATATTTAACAACAATTGTAGAGTATTAGTTTTCAGTTTCTTGTTCATGCAAATTACAACTGCAAAGGACAGAAATGTATTAAAAAAATTTATCTATTCTCATTTATCTTTTGTCAGAAATTAAAATTAAAGTCGATAACATGGTGTAATTATATTAGCGTTAATTTCTTTTTAAAGATCACCTAGTGTACTTATTGTACCTTCCTCATTTTCATTAAATAATCATTAATCATTTAAAATATAAAAATGCATTAAATATTGTAATAGTATGCAGTTTTACTGATTCGTCTTTAGAATATTCTGTGTAATTAATCATTTTTTATAGTGTAAATCTTATTCTTAAAAACAAAATAATGAGATTAATTATCGCATTTCTATCTAACTTCAACTTCTAAAAGATAAAAAGGATTTACTGCAAAGAATCTCGAAAATTTAAAATTCTTATAATTTTAAACATTTTATGAGATTAACTACCAAGTGTAGGCATCTGTTAGGGCATGAGAGAAAAGCGACTTTTCTAAGCTTTTGTGTTTCTACGTTTCATTACTAAACAAGTCATACCATTTATAAAAAAATTAATCAATTCCTTTTATGACTCGTAATATGAATTCCCTGGTGACTTAGGACTGTGAACAATTCAAGCGAAAGTCTTTTTTAATTGTACAGATAATTTATACTTACCCTCGTAAACGATACGTCGAAGTTAAAAATCGTATGCCATAAATTACGTTGCATTTTAACAGTATGTAACTGTTAGCTATCAAAAGCTTATTTGGAGTTAAGCAAATAATTGAATGTTATTAAAATCAAATGAAAAAAAAATTGGTTTCAACTAGTTGACTACTGAGGTATGTCGAGAAGTATAAACAATTCTATGACACGTTTAGTTTGTTAGGGTGGAATAATAAGTGCAAAACTTATTGATATTGACATTTAACGGATAACAATCAATTGATATTTACTTTTCGTATTAAGCTTACTATTCAACCTATATTTACTAATAATTAATACACTGAGTAATTAAAAATATTTCAGTATTTTTTTAGTATACTTCATTAGAAATTAGTTTCATTTCATAACTCTTAACATAAAGCACAGCCTAAACAGTAATTACATATGTTAAGTGTATTATATTACAATCCAATTACTTCAACTTCAAAGATTTCGAAGTTATTTAAACCAAGTAAATTTTTAATAAAATAATGAAACACCTGTTGAATTCAATGAACTATCATATTTTAATAATATATAGAAATTAAATACTACATAATTTATACAATATTTTAATGTAGTAAATATAATATATATATATATATTATATATAATGCGATGTAATACGAGTATAATATTACTGTATATTATACAGAAAAATTACATTCACATCAATGGCGTTCTCAGTCTCGGAAGGAGATATACATAAGACATTTTTTTACTACCCCTCCAAAATATATCTTTACCATCTATTTTTTTTCATCGAATAATGGATTTCTATCCCCATATCCTCCGGTCACCGAGAGAACCGCCAATGATTTACATTCCATAACTGTAATTATCGTTAGGTACTATGATTTAAATTCTATTTTATTTTGTAATCATCACTAAATTTCAACATAAATAAATGATTTATCAACAAGATCATTACTTATACTAAACACATATCTGTTTGAGTAACGCTGATATAGGTCATATAATAATGTAATCGTCCTGCACCAAAATTTATTATTATTTTTTTCACTTATTCAACATAATATTCATTTTATATTATTATTCTTTTATAATTAGTCAACTTTTAAAAAATATTAAATTGTACAAAGTCAAACCATAATCAAGCAATTACAATTTTTTAATTATAGACGCCAATATGGCATAATTTTAATCTTTATGATAATATCCTTTTTTATTACCTGTAAACTTAAGAAATAAGTATGTTTTATGTCTAGTTTTATTTTTTATTAGTTTTATATTTAATTTAGGCCTTCACAACATCTATAATAAAAATTTTAATATAAGGCACTACAACAGTTAATTTTATAGTACTATTTGTTAGTAGCCTCTTATAACAGTACATTTTGATTTCGAAAGATATAAAACTTTGATTTAGGAAATGAAGACTAAATTTGATTAAAAAATATTTTATGCGAGCAATGAAACGCAAATCAACAAGGATGTGTAGCTTATTATACATTTTAATTAAAATAAACTGAAATTATCAATAAATTATTTTTGTGTTTATGATATTATCATTGGACATGTATTATTTATGATTACAGTAAATTTTCCAGGAAACGTCTCAAAATATTGTTTTGAAATATTTACGTGTCATTATAAGGAAAAATTGAATTTTAAAAGTTTTCAACCGACTACTCAAAGCGTTGTGGAAAAATAATCGTTGGCATGTTAAAGCTTATATAATTTATTTCTGAACATAAGTTTTCGAACTTAAACCATTTACGACCCTTCATGTTGTCCATGACATAGTTTCTGAATACCAATCAACAAAAGAATTCCTCAGCGGAATGCTTTTCGACTAACTTATTGGACAAATTTCTCTATATTACAATTATGTTTTGGTAAACAACGTCATGACCTAAGGACGATAATAAAATACAGGTATTATAGTAAAAAAAAATATGTAATGTGAAATTTTTTTAAACTTTCAATAAAATAATTTTAATATGAGCAATATGAATATGATTTCTATGTGATTCTTAAAAGTTATTTTTTTCATATCACAATAGTTAATCTAAAAATTGGAATTTCTATAAACATTATATTTTTTAAAAAATGACATCAAGTTAAATAGGTAAGAAAACGAGACATTTTTAGAGTACAAGAGATCAATGGCAACCTTCAACATCGATCAAAAAGGTTTCTAAGAACAATCAAGAGGTATTTGTTGATACTATTACTTGTTTTATTTTTCGTCGTACGAAAGTTGAATAATAGATTAAGTATCATTTTTTCAAGGGTATTCAGCAATACTTAGGTCCAAGGTCACTTTATTCTCTCAATTTTACTTTTGTCTCGATTTTAAATAATTATGTTTACAACAATGAATGTGCAACGTCTAAAAATAAATCTTACTATATTAACAGTTTGTTTAGTCATTGTTGTATAAAAATGGGTGTTTTACTTCCAAAAGTAGTTTTAACATTATATAAGATCGATATTTTTAATTGGTTTTATTAGTACGGCTTTTATAATTTAAGTAACTACAATACTTTGTGAAAAAAAAAGTTATTATAGTGATTGCTGCTTAAGATATTTTTAATGAGTGGGTAGTTCAAAAATAAAAAGCTATAATTTTTTGTCAATAATCAACTGAAATTAAATAATAATAATTTGCGTTTAAGAATTTTTGAGGTAGGTTTGAAAATTATTTTCCAGTGATCAATTATTTTCAAAATTAAAAAAACAAACTTAAGATTGATCAATGCTTAAATTTTAAATACTTCATTAGTTAAAGAAAAACATAATTGATAATCTATAATTTTGATTAGGTTAGGTTAGGTTAAGTTAGCAATAAATATTTAGTTCGAGAAATTTCGTATTATTGTATTTCAAATAGTTTAGAAAAGTGAACGAGAAATAAAAATTAAATGTACCTAACCAAATTAGTTAGATTATTCGTTAAAATTTGTTACTTCAATTAAACATTAACAACTTTAAGCGATAAAACTGTTTAAATTTATTACACATCCAATAAAAATATTTAAAGTACAACATACATAATTTTTAAACAGTTGTAGTGTTAAATTAACCAAGTTCTGAGAGTATAAAAATTTTGTAAATGACTATGCCCATTTTTTTTATGCGTATCTGGTTGTTCGTGATATGAATTTTTATAGTTCCATTGATCAATATATTTAAAGCAATTCCCTTAAAAAAAGTACAGCTCCAGTCAAAAATTTCCTGTACTATTAAACCGTACTTAATGTCCACCTCACTAATAACTAAAACTATAAACTAAACCGTACTTAAAATTGAGGTATGTGACAAAATTTAAAAATGCTTTTATAATATTCATCAATTTAAAGACAAATTTTTTTGTCTTTGTAAATACTTTACATAAGTAGCAAAGGTAGCGTTTGTAGTAAGGTTTAAGTTATTACTGTGCAATAAATGAACTGTTCTTAAATACTTCAAGAAATATCCAAAACAAATTTATTACTAAAATTTTATAGTCGTGTAATTTCTATTGACAGCCAATTAATGGGCTATTATAGTCTATTGATAAATTATGAAAGTATAATACTTATGTATCAGATTACATGATTTATTTTGAGTATCATGAAGCCTATAATCAATTTTACCTCATCTTCAACAACTCTAATCAATATTAAACTAATATGGTATGTAATATTCTAATTAAATTTTGAAGATTAGTACATTATTTCTTGATTTATTTTAGTTATCATTAATATATTGTTCAAAAATTTAATTAAATCCATTCAACTAAAAATCTAAATTTTAATCAGACATCAATGAAAATGTAAAAGATACAATGGAGAATTTTTACATTTTCGTGAAAGTTTTTCTTTCATTTCGAACTGTTGCTAAATATATTTTGTATATTAGTACATAGTTATTACACTGAACAAAAACTAAACGCATTATTATGTCTGAAAATATCAGCTATCTAGAGTGGATATATTTGGTACAAAAAACCAAGAGATAAAATTAATGGGATGAACCAAATCGTGTAGAAATTCCTTTTAAATTTTGTTGAGACATTATTCCAATTTTTAAAATAGATTTTATAACCAAATTCTTTGGGATAAATTAATTTTATTTTTTATGAAATGGACATTCCAGGTGTTATGTACATTTATGTGTTCACATTTTAACATTTGAATAATGTAAATCGATTTATCATGATAGCTCAATATCCCTATTGGAATAAATTATTAGATTATTAATCGAAAGAAAAAAATATTAAAGCTTTTAATTATAGATTAAATTAAACAGTAGCGTATATTGTTCACTAGTTAAAGCACGACATTTAGAATGATACAAATCTTGCTTAAGTCTAGAGAAACTCTATTAATCACGTTTGGGATCAATTCAATAAAACATCAGCTCCAGAAACAGCATATACAATAATCTTCAAAACGCTTTTATTTTTCACAAACGTGTGGTCCAAATTAGAAAAACAATTGTAGCATACAATCTATTGTTCGCTTTAAACAGCAAAAAAATCCAGCCGGTAAAAGTAATAGAAACAATTCCTTTGAACAGCAGTGAATACTTACATCAAATCATTTAGATAAGTTTCTCAGAGCAAAGTAATAGTTTTTGTTTTGTAGAGAGGAAGGTAAGGTGAGATACCTTAATGTAATGTTTAGTTTTGAGGAAGTAAGTTTACTGTGACGAGAAGCTTTACGTGATTACGCATAAAAAGAGTAATTTTTTGGAATTCACCCTTCACAGCATCGTTTCTATGTAAAACATGAATAATTATTAAAGTTAGACAGTAACAGTATACTAATAATAAAAGAAAATCAGTACAGAGAAAGCTAAACTTTTCAAACGTTTAAACAATTTACTATTATTAGAATAAATTGTTTCCCAAATGCATTTTTAAACGAGTAAATTCCGTCTCACTTCTTCATGGCAATAAATTGATAATGCTGATTTATTTAAGTAGACAAAATAAGATAATCAAAAGCGTTATAAAATCAGATTTTAAGTAAACTATTAAATAAAAAAAAGTAAAATTAGCATTCTGTTTTACTATTATATTCTTAGTGAATTGTTGCAAGTTTTTTTATATAGTAAAAATTAAGGAGTATTCTAGTCTAGAGGTATGAATTTCAGGTAATTTTTGAAGTGTTATAAAAAAAAGGCAATTAATATTTTTACCGTCCATTTTTTTATTAGTTATTAATTAACATTACAAGTATACAGAAAAAAATAAAAAAAGGTAAAAATTTTAAAAATTAAAAGTTGATGAAGTGGGGGGTCTTAAAATATTGGCACGTAACCATACCCACGATTTCAACCCTCTTAACAATCTGAAACCAAAAAAAAAAAAAGATTATTAATCTAGAATAATGTCGTAATGTATGGAACTACGGAAAAGTTGGAAAAAAATTTTTTCACAAAATGGAGACTGTCTGAAAAAAAACAATTTTTTACCACTTTTTTTTGACTGTTTCGAATTTTTTAAAAACAGTAAAAATTGAAATTTGGTGATGGAGATAGTTCCAGACATAGAAAATCTATAAAGAAGACTCTTTAAAAATTTCAAGTAAATCGGTCCACTAGAACCTGAGAAATCGTGGGTATCGTTTTGAAAAAGACAGTTTCGAGAAAAACGCGTTTAAAATTTCACGTAAAGTTTTTCATAGTCTAAGTTATGAAATGATATTTTAGACTTACATTTATTCAATCTGTCAAAATGACATATTCTTGAATAGTCAAATTTTGAAAATATATAAAAAAAAAATCGATTTTTTAAAATTTCTAGATTAGAATACCCCCTTAATATAAAATTAAACAAATTTTTGAAAAAACTTATGAATGTAATCAAGTTTTTTTTTTACTAAAAACTAAAACATTTTTAACTCATCTGAATTAAAACAGTCTTAGCAAAACTACTGGGAATTATACATTATATAATTTCGATAAGAAAATAAATAACATCAATTTTTTTAGACAAAAATTTTATTATCTGTGACATTTCACAAGAAAATAATAAAAAATATTTTTTCAATCAATTTTATTGTATTTAAGTAATAGAAAGTATCGACTTTTATAGAGTGTATTCAACCAACAATTATGAATTTTATATCGATTAAACTTAAATCTTGTTATAATAAATTAATATAAACTTATTAAAAAAATAATAAATGTCATTTTGCCACCAGTCTAAATTGAGGTCACCCATTTTTAATTAATTAATTTAAAGTAATAAAAATCAATCGAAAAGTAATACTTTGTAATTTCAAGTTTCGAAGTAAATAAAGCTATCGAAAAGTTTCTATGAGCTGCACTAACATTTGATAACAAGAACATCTAGGGTATTTATGTGTAAAGCTGTTGTTGACGTTTTAATTTTTGTTATGTGTATTGTATCGTGATATTGATCTTTTTGTTACCACGTTTGACGTGTAAGAATGTCGACAGTAGCTGTATAGCTGTGTCTTGTGACAGCATGTTCCTTAAGTATCATTTTACTATCTCAAAAACAGAAATAATTATCTTTTCAACAACACATGCAGTTTATTCTTCAATAACTTCCACCGAAGATCTGAAAAACTACACTTCAACATATTTAGGTCGCATCAAATATCTTGAAATACATTCGGTAATATAATCAAGATTTTCTGTCTGAGTATTTAGGTATTTTTATGATTTTCAATATTTTAATATTGATTTTACATGATGAAAGTAAAAGATATAAAAATAAATATGCATCATTATAAATAAAATTCTTGATTAAACTAAAATATAAAAACATAAATTATAATGAATAAAAATAAAATTTTAACTATAGCTGTGTAAGTAATAAAATATTAAATAATAAAAAATGACTTTTTGATTGTTATTTAAACCCAATAATACATACATTTTTCGAGTAGAGACTATACTAATACTCATTTCTTATATTCGATAGTTGTAATAAGAGTATACAAAGCGTGTCTTTACGCGCATCCTTATATTATATTACCCTATGTTTATGACACTATGTTATTGTGCCGGGGTGTTTTTAACGCCGAAACTGGATAAATCTCAGACTTCAGTTATTATTATTATTATTCAGTAAAAATTATTTAATTTAAAATAATAATATAGTATTATTACCATATCTTATCAATAATTTATTTTCATTAATATTGAATAAGGTAACTAAGTAAGTCAAGAAATGTTAAGATCTTTATTTTAGGTCACTGAACATTTCCCGCAATATGTTTTTTAATGCGTAATAATAACAAGCTAAACATAAGGCACGCATGCAAATTCTTGCATCGTCATTATTTATATTTTCCCTTAAAGTTTTGACTTTATTTATTCATTTACTTAGTAAAGTAAATTTTTCATTTTGCATAGATTCGTCAAAAAATATGATCATAATTTTTAGACTTGGGTAATATTAACAATAAGTGTATAAAATATCATTAATATTTATTTGATATAAATTTTTTATTTGCAAAGCTTTTAAAATAAATTTAAATTAGTAATAACTAATTAAATGGATTGGTTGAAACACTGACAACTTGAATTTTTTAATGCATTACTTTATGCTCTTAATAAACTGATATGCTCACTGAACAGGAAAAAATACAAAAGAATTGGAAAATCGTACTAAAATTTTCTAAATTATTTTTTTCAATTCGTGAAAAAACTACAAATTTGGGCATTGTTATTCTAAATTTAGAATACTTACTAGATTTTCATACATCCATCATATATATTTAAAATAAACTTATTCATACGTATGTATGTAAACACATGAATGCGTTTGCTCAAGACATGAAAAATTTTTTAAGGACAGTCATACTGTAAATAGGTTACTGCTTCCATAAATGTAAATTCAAAAAAACTGTAAGGAAGCTCTGACACATCGTTCTGGGATGACTTAAGGGAAGTTTTTTCCGTGTAAAATATTTTCAAATGTGGTTTGGAGTGTACATATATCATGTACATGAGTTTTCCTTTTAGTTACTAGATCCGTCAATCGTACAACGTATGACACATCCTCTTTATTACTTTTTTCGTCTTCTGAACGGTTGTTTTGACTGTAAAAACAGTAGTATGTGATACGCCAATATTCACAAACTAGAAAGTTTTTTCATCCGATGTTTTACGAAATTTTCACCAAATTTTAATTCTTAAGATATTAAATGCATCCAGAGTTCAAAATAGTAACATAAAAACATTCACAAACTAAACAAATACTTAAATTAATTTAATCACACTTAATTTCGTTCAATATCTTTATCGTTGAATGTAAATTACATTGATAGCAGAAGATGTTTGAACAAAAAATTTAAACTCTAAAAACTTCTTCATATCGTATCATTTAGCTACAGGTAGCTGCAATTACTGTACTCTTCTAAAACTTTGCATATACACGTGAAACATACTAAGTAACTACTTACCTTTTTTCGTTCAAGTTTAACTTTTTTATAAAACCTTACTTGTACAATCCTAACAGTACTTTTCTAACAACTGATTAATTCTATGAACACCAAATGTAACGGTAACTTGACAAAAATTCAACTAAGAAATGGTTTAAAAATTGTAATCAATATATTAGAAAAATACTACAGTTTTTATGTAAAAAAAAATTTAAACTTCAACTTATACCTTATAAAAAATGTATAAAAAACAACTTATTAAAAAATATTTAACAATGAATAATTTAACCAAACATGCAGCTATACATTTCATATTGATGTGACTAACTAGACATTTGTTTAATACTCTGAGTTTTAGTTAAGAAGTCAGCAATTTAACTAATTCTCAATTTTTCTCGAAATTATGCATCTTTTTTATTGTACAAGTGACACTTTGATTTCAAAGTTTACTACACACAATGTTTGATTAACATAAACCCTATATTCGCAGTTGCATTAGTCTCAAATTATTTAAAGATCATTTTTATGCTGGTTAAAATTTAAAAAAAGTGCCGAACTTAGTTAAAATATTATTTATTTGTAATAGATATGCTGTATACGTGTAATTAGGAATTGTTTCTATCTGGATCTAATTTTGATTAGTGGATAATTTAGTAAAAATTATACTCAGAAATATTTTTAAAAATTTTAGTCTCTTACTGGTAAACATGTATCTACTCACATACAGTGGAAATAAAAATAAAAGTGTCCTAATGTACATACTGTCTCTTTCTACATTTAACTAGTTTGGCTGAAATAAAACAAAGTGTTGTTTTTATTTTAATATATGTAAATGTATTGTTCACAATGTTTTGTGTAAATAAATGCTAGAGAATAATCATAAATGCATTTTTTTAATTCTTAATATTTAATAAAATGCTATCAAAACGTGCACAAACATAACTTGTACTATATTTAAAATAGTTAAGTTGTGATGAATGACGACTGATATAGCAATTTTATTTATGATTTTAATTTTAAATTTTTGTAACATTTAATTATAAAATGTTTTATATTTGCTTGCAATAAAATTTTGAAATTTTAAGTCATAAGCACTATACAAAAATAGTTTTTCTCAGTAGTTTTCCCTATTAACTTAATTTTCAAAGCCAGTGAACATTGTTTTATAATTTTTCTTTATAGATATACTCCCTTGAAAATTACTTTATTTTCCACAACTTCCAATTATTTTAAAAATTGTATTTATCTTCTTATGTCCATAATGTTATTAAATTATATCTGCCATAAGTTTTTTTATAATTCAATTGCCTTTATTTTTTAGATACACCATTATTATAAAATGGACAATTTTCAATACACTTGGTCTTTACTTCTTTAGACATTTCCCGTTAACGTTATACAATTTAATATTACATAAATTAAACATTTTATTTGTTATCCAGAAGCATAGAGTAAAAAAATTATAAATAGTTAACAAAAACAAAATTATCTGTTTACGTTATACTTCATAATATTGCAATAATTCCTTATTATAACTAAATTTAAAATTAATTTAATTCGCCATGTGTGGATTACTTTATATTCATAGAAGGATAATTCAATTTTTTTAATATAAATAAAATTTTTAAATTACCTAATTTGGACATTTTTATCATTTGAAAATGTGTTCTATGTAATATGTATATAAAACATATTTTAAAATTTCTGTAAAATGTAACCAATATTTATTTGAAAATTCTTAGAATGTATATAATATAATGATTATTACAAAATAAGATTACGTAGCTTGTATTTATTTATTTGATTGATACAAATTAATCAAAACATAAATCGAGAATTTAGATAAAAGAATCAATTGAACTGTTAAACTTTATGTAAAAACTATTTTTACTTTTCTTATTTGCATAATATTCTTTTTAACAAAACGCTAAAAATATACAAAAATAATTCATAAGATCAATTAGAATAATTAATAACTTGAGTATTCAATGATTTTACAGTTAAATTAATTTATTCGACTCGTAAAATTTCCAATGCTTTTTATTGTTTTAAAATACTTTATAAGACAATTGAAAAGTTTTTTATTTGAAAATAATATTTTGAAGCCCTAAGCCTGAAAGCGTTTTTATATTCTTTAAAATTTATGATTTAGACGGTATTTATTTCGGACAAACTGTAATTACTGTATCAACAACATAAATGCAGCCTAGTATTATGACCTAACCCAAAACACGCTTGTTGCATCGGTTTCGCTTCGATAAAATTTTGATTAACATTACATGATTAACATGCTGATCCATACTTCCTTCACATTCACAGTCATCAATCCCAATTTCACTGGCTTTGAATCAAATTTATATGCTAATGACCATGAAACGATTATTTGTGCATAGCCTAAACAAACCTAAGCCTACTAGTCATGGTGTTTTGGTAATTTTTATTTATACATTTCATAGAAAAATTTACAGAGAATTATATAACATTTTTATGCAACACTTACTTAATTTTCCTATATTCACGTCTTGATGCTTCACAATGGAGATATTTGCTATGTAGACTATTGCAATAATACTCAGTATTTAAATTTATGGTTTCATTTTAATTTTACTTAAGCTGGCCTCAAAACCCACATTAACTTAAATATTCCTATGGGCAATAAACAAAACAATTTCGAACAATCTTCTACTTTGAGACTGAATATATTTTATAAGTCATTTTACATTTATTATAATTCAGAACTAAAATGAAAATTTGGAAAAAAAGTTGCCCACGTAATTGTTATTTTACATTTATACAAATTAAAAATTTCTCACAGGCTAGACAAAGTTTCTACAATTTAACTTGATGAAAATTTTCTTTATTTTCTGAATGACAAGGAAATTGAATTTTTCATTTTATTTTAATTTATTATTCTGGATTTTAAACGCCAAAACTTTTTATTATAGACAAAATATGCTCAAACTTAAAGTACCAAATTAACAGATGCAAAAAATAATAATAATAATGTACTATTCAACACTAGCTTTAACGTATTCTAGTAAGTTCGTGTAAAATAAATAAATTTCAACTAATTATTGAGTTAGTTACATAACTATATATTATAATAAAATAAACCGTAAATAATATTTTTATTTTGAATAATGAAATAAAATACTTATGGTACAATCTACAGAGTATTTTTTTAAAATAAAGAGCTTTTTATGGCTCTTAAGAACAAAGAAATTGGGTTGTCAGAGCACAAATTTATTTCATTTCCATGGGCGATATTAGTTCTTCCTATGACCTTGAAATTGGACATTTGTACACAAAACAAAAAAGTCTTCTTCTTTTCCTTCAACTTAATCCAACTACTTGGGGTCGGCCACCCTTATCCTAAACTTCCACTTAACACGATCTGCCACATCAACCGTCCTCATATCGCATTCAATAACATCCCTACATCTGTTTTTTGGTCTTCCTCTACCTATTCTTCCTTAAACATTAATTTCTATAGCTTTCGATTCCTCTCTCCTAATACCATGAATAAACCATACAAATTTATTTTCTCTCATCTGATCCACGATTGACGTTACACATATACTCCCTCTTATATGTTCGTTCATTATCCTGTCTTCTATGGTCACTTCAGTCATCCATCTGAGCATTCTCATAATTTCTACACTCATTCTCTACTCTATTCTTGTTTTACATTCTCGTCAATACCACAGTTCTTTGACACAACTGATCCTAAATATTTAAAACTCTCCACCTCTCCTAGCACGTTCTCGCCTATTGTCTCCTTTACTTTGTATCTATTTTTTTCCCTTAAACATGAATCCAGCCTAGAGTTGAGTAATGATGTCCCTACACCGTTGACACTTTAAACGTTGGGTAGACCTGTACACATGACTGGTGTAACAGCTACCGCACAAGTTGTCCGGCTGGTATCCAACACCTTATTCCTTAGGCCTTCTCCATTTTTACCTACTTTATTTCTTCTCATCTGTCGTCCCTGCGTACATCCAAGATGGGACAATCCGCTTAAGTTTTGTTTAGGACTCCTCAAATTTAAAAAAAGGATTTACTTATTATAATAAATGAAAATGATTATAAAATTGCTACCAAAAATGACACCTAAAATAAAAACACATATTTTCAGGCAATAATTTAATGACCTTGTTTCATTATTTTCTGAATAATTTATTTCTTTTGTTTTCATCAAAATGAAATAGTATAGCCTTATGTAAGGTAAATAAAAATATTTACATAAATATAACGGTTGTCGAAAAATCAATAAAGATTGCGAAAGTAGCGAAAAAACTAAATGTCAAAGAAAATGTCATACTTTTTTAATTATTTTTTGTTATACTTAAATATTAACATAAAAGTTCCGAGTTAACGAAGAATACTTATTTATATTTGTATCGAATAGATTTTTCAAAAGCCATAAGTTTATTAGATGGTATATGATTATTTTATTCTGAAAAATGTAAAATTTAAAGAAATAATAAATTAAATGATTTTGGAATCCTGTTCACAGCTGATAACATAAATTCTTCTAAATATTTGTGATAATGCAATTGTGATTATTATTTTAATGTATTGAAAAGTAATATTTTAGTTCACTGATACTTATTTCATTTAATCTAGCTGTTGTGATATTTAACAATCAACCGCTATCATAAGATTGCGATTGGTTTCATGAAAATGCTATAACACTATAAATTTTAAAAGAGATAGAAATAAAGAATGATAATATTTACTTAAATTCAATTAAAAAATTAATTAACATAATATATTATCAATAAAATATAATAAAAAATAACTAAATTTATTATGTATGTAATTTACTGTACGAGTTTTAGTATTAAATAATAATTTAAACTTTTGGTAATTTAAAAGGCCCAGCATTCTTAGTTATGTTTACTTTTGTTATAAATCATTGTTTTTTCCCCTAAAATTATTGAAGTATTTAATTATTTTCTGTAAATTTTAGGACTGTAACATATACGATTTCATTAAAAAGTTTTTATAGCCAGTTAAAAATTTAACTTCAGTACAAAATGTTCAACACATTGATGTTTTATTTATTTTATGTTTCGGATCAGAATTTCAACGAATAATATTTCATGTTTTACTTAATGGGACTTTGTAAATCATATCAGCCGACATTAGTTTTTTTCCGTTAATTTTGGGTGAAATGTACAATTATTAAATTTCTATGTGCTGCACATTATGAGTATTTTAGTAATTAGTGAATCAATTAAATCACCTAATGTTTATACACATTATAGTTTTACATTTTGTTGAACAGTATGTTACTAATTATAAATTACGAATTATTGTGAAATTACATTAGAGCACATAATTCGGGTAAAAAATTAAATGTTAATGGAACCATGTGTCATTAAAACGATCAAATTTATAGTACCAAAGTATAAAACATTCATAACATTAATTATACACGTCCTCGTGTGTACACAATTCCTATTTTACACATTAATGGTTCATTGGATACGACAATATTTTTTTCACTTGAGTATAGAGGTTTTTTTAAAATATTTTTTTACTTTTTATATATATTGATCAAATATGTATAAGAAACAATTTAATAATTACATTTGAACATTATATAATTATATCAAACACAATGTCTTTAACCAAATTACACGTGTCGTCTAAAAAATCTCTCGAACTAGTCGAGTTTATTAACTGCAAGTTCATTGTTAAAATAATATTTAGTGGGCATTAGTCATCAATTAACCTCTATTAAAATTGGTAGTTGGGTTATCTATTTTGTAACTATTATTAGCAGGAACTGCATGAAAACATTGTACTCGGTAGTGCTAGCCATCCATCAATATTTGGAAATTAGCAGCTGCACTAAGATTCTGACGCTATATTTTTTTTAGCAAAACTACATACACATTAAAATTATATAAATTTTGTTATACGACCAACATTTTTAAAAGTGTCTAATCTGTATACGTACAGATTGTTAGCGTTAAGCATACGGCATCAATGAATTAAAAAAACAAATCTGGCCCAAGGTTCTGGCTCCTCAACGCATCTGCGCGTACTAAGCACTCCGCACGGTCGTGATATCTCTCGTTTTATTGCACGTTATTTCGAGTGTAATTGCATTTAACCTACAAACAATGGAAACCACAGTCGTTAATGCTCGCAAGTTGTTCGTAGTTATGTTAATGCGTATGTATACGTTTGTATTATCATAGTGGTACACGTCATGTATCAAAAAACGTCCGCTGGATGCCATCTGTATTCTCTCGGCGTCGTTGAAACCACTGTAAACCCATCCTCAGCCCAACTGCTGTTGCAAAATGAACCTATAATATAAGCTCTCGAGAGCTGTGAATACAAAGCAAACGTTATAAAGTGTTCGGCACGTATAAATTTACAAAACACTCCTACGGGATATATATGTAATGCATTACGGTGATCGAGAGGTACACTGTGAGAGCGTTCAGACGGATAGATACAGCTGTATCGTTTCGAAAATGTATTCCTCGTTACGCAGTATACACGTGGTTTCATTGATTACATCGATAATGGAACGCAATACATAAAGTAGTCGAAGAATAAAAATAAAATCACATGCTTTATACATTATTATTCATCAACCGGCATTGTTATTGGCATATGGGCGTGATGCTTAGATAAACTGTCATCGGAGTTCAATTAATCCACTCGTTAAAAGTAGGCTAGGACCACAGACAATTTTCAGACACATTCTGTCGACGGCAAAAATAATATGAACTTTTGTGGATTTTAGGGTTAATGCCCGTGCCGCATTGAATACTGATGGTCATCGGTGTAGGTCGCACGCACTTAATCGTCGAGAATTATCTAACGTTATTTATAATTGACAGGAGTAAATAAAATTAATATCTTAAAAAAAAAAAAAAACTGTGTTGACACGAGTGCTTTGGATAGTTTTATTTATTCAAGTAGCGAATAACTCTTTTCGCGATTTTATTTTACACCAATAAAAATAAATGTTAAGTCAAATCTTTATCTGAAATTATTCTCGTAACAAGCCGAGTTCGCGAAAATAATGTGGACTGATGTGTTTTCAATTTCAAGTCACGCGCCCAATTGATTGTACTACGTTATTCACACACTAGTCAGGCGCTCTCGTGCCCCATAAAATAAATTATCAAAAACTTAACTCAGTAATAATATTAATAATTTCAAGTGTAACACTTTAAATTGACTTAAAAACTTTTATTTTCCAGTATTATTTTATAACCAACTCTAAGTCCAAAATAACAATATATGCGAAAAAGGCATAGGGACGCAAGTAAAGAAAATGTTCTCCAAAAGTGTAATGACATTTTTTGGAGGTTCTTGAAAATCATACGTAAGAGATAAAACATAAAATCTCTAGGTAAAGTAAAGGTTTGAAATAAAGTAAAGTTTCAACAAATGACTCAACTCAGAAAATGTATTAATAAAAGTATAGTTACGCTCGTAATTAATAGAATTAACTGCACTTTGAATTTTATTTAACAGTATTGAAATTTATGAGTAATTATTAATCGAAATTACACTTTTTAGTAATCCGTTTTTTTTTTTAAATTTATTAAACGTTGAGGTACCTGGTGGACGTTAAGAACTCGTGATAATAATCGATGTTATCAAAAATTGTTTTTGCACCATCTTATTGAATAATGTTGGTGCGGACGAGATCCGACATTTCACTGGTGTCCAAAATGTTGGTGGTTTCGAGACACCAGGGCATATGAACACATACATTAGTACTTATGAGTTCCTGGTACTACTATATGTAAGTATTTGAAACAAAATATTTGTATTTTGCTACTAAAATACCGATCTAAAACAGTAATTAAGTAAATTCGTTGCATAAATTCCTGGTACAAAATTTTAATCTTGTAAACAATGTGTTATGGAAGATTTATTTAAAAATTTATTAAAATATGTTTTGCACAAGGGCGTATCTAGGAAGACGATGGGGGCTGAAAAATGACGACAATAATACCATATGTAAGATAAAATTGTAAAAAGGGTAGTAAAAACTATTTTATGTAACGACCTCATGAACAATTCCCAAGTACACAATCTCGTGACGTATACTTTTTTAAACACCAGGCATTTATTTGCCCAAATTTTTCCGAGGGCCGTAAGCAATACTTTTCTTGTGTAGATAGATTCAGTTCTAAAAAGACTGGGTAGATAATTAATTTTTTGTCGATAATTGCTCTCATTTGATATTAGAAAATCATCATTTTCATCTCCTTAATCCCAACTATTTGGGGTTGGCTCTACCTTATGATTTGACAAGATTTTACATCGGTTGTCGACCTAATACAACTTCATTATGACTGAGAAAACCAGTCAGGAGGCGAGGTAGGCGTCATTGTTAAAGTTCCCATATAGACTCTTATCCGAGAATCAAACAGCGCAACTGGACATCATAGCTAAAACGATGATTGAATGGACCACACTACACCCCATATAAAGGCTATAAAAATACTAATATACACCCATACGCAGAAACCTATTAAAGAAATTTTATAATTTTTTGTCATAAATAGCTTATATTAAAATATTAAGGTTCCAAATGTGCATTACAAGAAAGATATTTATTCCAATGCAATTATTGTTTTATTAATCATTTATGATCCTTTTACTATATATATATATATATATATATATATAACATTTTATTTTACCATGTTCCTCGGAGCTAATAAAAAATTTTTTAGTAGAATGTAAAAAGTTTAATGAAATTGTAGTAAAATTGTTGGATTTTGTTTACTTGAAAAAACTGTTTAAAACTCTAGCAATATAATAACAGTTAATATTTGACCGAAATCTGACTAAATTATCTATAAAACTTGAGTAATTTATTATTTAATAAAGTACAATAAAAATTTTAAAAAAATTCTTCTATTGTAGCCTCAATATCAAAACAAAGTCAATTTTCCGACATTTTAAAGGGGAAAATAATAGCATTTCATTTTTTTATATACAACAATGGAATGAGTTTTTAAAATAATCCATTATCACAAACAAATAAAACATTTTTTATTTCAAAGAAAATATATGTTACTTTCAAAGCATAGATTTCTCAAAAGAAACTCAGAATTTTAAATTAAATTTTTGTTTATAAACAAAACGTTTGTTATAAACACTATGTGTCAAATATTAGTGTATATTTTATTTAATATAATATTTTATTTTGTCTTTATTTTTGTATATTTAATAGAAAAGAACGCTATTGGACGATACAAAAAAGTTATTTAATAAAGGCTTACGAAGTAAAAAAATTAAAAACTGTTTATTTATTAAATTTGATACTTGTACACTCCATATAATATTAAAATTACAAATGGAGTACAGCCTCATAATTCAATATTCTGTTAATAGTTTTATATATGTAACGTTATTTAACATTGATATATATTTTTTATTAGCCTAATACGTGTATATATAAAATTTAATTGTATAACTTTTTATATTTTTTACTTGTATAAAACGTAGAATTATTTGGCATACAATTCGTAAATAAATTACAGTGTAGTTTTTCTATTTCAGTTGACATTTTTGTAGTTTGTACTGAAAATTATGATTTTTTAGCCAAATACAATGGAAATCTTCAACGATAGATCATATATACTATAATATCTGNACAATGGAAATCTTCAACGATAGATCATATATACCATAATATCTGAACGTCAGAAATTAATGATAAACGATAGAATTATTAAAGAAATTTATCTTCTATATTACATGTAATAAAACTCATTTTTTTATTTGTTTAACCTCGAATTACCATTAACCATTTATAAGTAATTTATTCATTTCTCTCTAATATATTATACTCACAAAACTTCTAGAATTAACTTAAACATTCCTAAAGTAAACATTTAACTTAAACAACTCGATTATCATTACTTTGATTTAATTAAAATTAAACGTTGATTGTATTTACTTGTTGACAAAAATGGCCGGCGGAAAAATGGATAGCAAAATCAGCATTTTTACGTGTGAGCACAAACACAAATTTAGTTAGAAATTATCCAGAGGTAGTATAATGAAATAAATATTGAGGTGCTCCAGATTAATTAAACATTGTTTAGATTCGAATATATTAATCCTAATTTATCATAACATGGGCATTTGTTTACAATGACCCTACGGATTTTAGTTTTACTTGGGAATAAGATCCATATAATTTATGTTTTATAATTGTAATTAACAATACAACATCAAAAAATAATAATGCCATTAGAAAAATAAAGACAAGGGATTATGCGATTCATATATGGTAATGTCTAACTCAGTTTTATTAAAATGTACATGACAACAAAAAATGTATAATTATAACAGTATCCTGAAAATTTAATCAATAAAATGAAAACACCTTTGAAATTTGTTTATTCTTAAGATCAAAGTCGGCCAGCTAGCTCAATATAATTTTAATGTCACACATGCGATGTTAAGATGCTTGACAAACGGTAAATTACGAATCATCCACATCTCCTTTATTTAGCTTTGTTGATTCAATACTAAGTTGTAACAAAAGTCTTCGTGTAATTTATTTGCTCAATTTTTTTTGTATAGAATGTTGAAAATTAAATTACTTACTCTCACGGTTGAAAAAACATTTTCAAATAGTAATCCAAAACGCCTACTACTAAACTCTATATCTAAGGACACATTTTATACTGGTTTATTTCTTACGATTTCGTAAAACTAGAAAGAATGGTTGAACATTATTAAAAACAATATGACTTATGACAACATTATATTTGTATTTTATTGCAATACATAGGTATGAACACTTTTTTCTTTTAACCTTTAGTAAAATATTTTAGTACAATAATAAAACTACGTAAAATACACAATATTATATTATATAAAAAAAAATCTAAATACTAAATCTAAAATGTCTGTGTTACACGGTTTCTTTCATATATACATTAGATTTCTTTATGTAGATTTTATGTAAAAACAAATAAATAATTAAATTGCCAGTATAGATGCGATAAAAAATGGTATACGTGTCCACAGGAGACACGGCCTAGTGTTTTAAAATAACTGCAATGTTATATACAAATAAAAATTAAATATATATTAAAAATAAAAATTGATCATTTGCTGCTAATTATTCAACATTAAAATTATATTAAAAATATTAAACTCAAAAGCCAAAAAAAATTACAAAAAAATCGCGGATACGTATTTTAGGAACAATTATACCAAATATTAAACGAATAGAAAATGTGTCAGACGATGTGCTATCACGATTGATAAATACAAGTCTGTGTCTCAAAAGTATCATTGTGTACCGTTTTCGGCGAATCTCAATGGTGTGACAATTATTACATCAGACAGATTAAATGAAGACCTTAAAATCTGATTGCCACTCTACTCATAAGTCACTAACGACAGTTAAAGGGTTTTATATTGTAAAAATGTGCCAAGTTTCATGTTATTCTCGAAGTTAAACTATCACGACCCTTTTAATCGCCTAATGTTCGCTTCTAACAGAGTTGGACCCAAAACGATTATTGGAATTTGCTGTAAATGTGTCCGGGGCAATGAAACGTCTCTATTGTCTGATCGATAAACTTAAATCTGTACTCCCTTTAATCTATTCTCAGTATGATAGTACAAAATTGCGGCTTACACGGGCAGTTTTAACGATTTGGAAATGCCAAACAGAGACATCGCTTGGATTTATGATTTTTCTAAATTGTTTTGTCATGTACAAACGCAAGCCAATAAAAAGTTTGGAAGTCTTCTGTATCCTACTGTGGTCCATTTTGACTAAAATTTATAGACGAAACCAAAATAACATTTTAGCAAAATATTAGAATACTAAACCGAAAATTCTATTACACGGTCAATTAAAAAATAAACTTATCCAAACATTTTATACTAATAATGTGAAATTATTTTTTTAACATCTGATCAAATCTGAAGTAATAAAATTACACTTTTTTCNAATTATTTTTTTAACATCTGATCAAATCTGAAGTAATAAAATTACATTTTTTTTGTATCTAACAAAATTTATGTAAGTATTTCCCTTCCCGAAACTATTTGTTTTTATTTTTCCTTAAGTCGGATCTTGATATTTTTTGCTTCGTACATTTCTAAAACTTAGCATATTCGTTACAAGGTTCCAGAAACTTACACGATTTAATAAATGGAGTACATGTCTCGCTAGAAAAATTTTAAATCAGTGCTTGTTTTGATCTGTAAAAAGTTTTACATTTTCAATATGATATGAATTATTGTTTCATTTTTTATTGAGCATTAATTATTTTACGCATTAGACACAAAATAATTGTTTTTTATTTTTTGTACAATGAAAGAACATATTTTAAATGAAACACAACTTTTAGACATTTTAATGAATGAGTAGTAATTAAATATCACTTATTATGAATAATATAATGCGTTTTAACAAATGCGTGTTACACTGCAAGGAATGTTGTTCACCACCAGTGAAAATATCCATTAAAAACATTTTGATGACGCCTTCTTTTAAAATTAATGATTCTGTATTTTTCTGGTCGCATTTTAAAACCTCTGCAATAGTTACACATTTAAGATGATTTCAGTATTTGATCGGGACGCACATAGGTCTGCTTTAAGTTCAGTTTATTCGCGTTTACTACATTGTATAAACACTATAATTCCCAAAACTAAATAGTAGCAGTTCTGTTATGATGCGAGGATCAACAATTGCTGACAACTCATCAAATAACTTTATCATTAGGCAATTAGTATTTCTTTGTATATAGTTAAATGAGACGATTAATTTATGAATAATTTTAATTGTTGAATTCTCAATTATATTGCGAGACTTATTCAAAACAATTAAAATTTATATAACATAAATATTGTTTACTGTGCATTCGATATGTACACTCTGTTAAACATTTATAAATTAAATGATTGTTCGGCTAATGTACACTTAAAGTGTTTGGTTTATATCACTCATTAAACAGACAATGATCTTATTTCTCAACATTTATTATTCTCTTCAAAGTTACATAATAAGGTGTTTATTATGTAGTTTTGAACAGTTTGCTAAGTAATATTTTTTCGTCGTCAAATCGATCGTGCAATAATACTAAGTGTGTCGACGGCATTTGACACTCGTTATTGTTGACATTTTGTTCTTTTGTTGTCCCTAAACTTTCGAATTGTTTTAAAAAGTTTGTAAATAACACTAGTTTTGTTAAACATTAAAGTTGTGTCACGATATTTCTTTGTGAAGTATGCAAGACGTACAGTGGAGATTGACTGGACTTTATGGCTTTTGAAAAATATGGAAATCAATTTCATCCATATTTTAAATTGCAAAACACAACAAATACACGAAATACATTTTTTAAATGTGTATGGTAATGCTGTAGGTCCTTTAAATAAAAAATGCCTTTGTTAATAATTTGTGATGTTTTTATTTTGAATTATAAAGCGGAAACTCAATTAACATAACAAAACTCAAACAGAGTATATTTGCTTTTAATAATTGTGCTTAATGACAAAAATAAATCATAAAACGTTCTAAGAAGTAGTTTATGTCAACACTTACTTAAGTCATTAATTCAATTTTGACGACTAGCGCTATAAACTAACTTGCTATATATTGTACTCAATAAAAGCTCAATGTCTGAACGCTCTCCGAGCAAATATTTTCTTCAACAAAAAACAACTACAGGTACAAAAAAGTTCACACACTAACGCGCCAGTAAAACGTCTTTTTCTCGAATCGTTCACACCAAATCCGAAATAATTCGCGTTTGTCGTCATAACGCAAATACACACACACACACACACACATTTCTCATATTTTGATAAACGGTCTCCATTGGAATATGTGGCGGTGGCAAGGCCGCAATAAATCTTACAAATGCGCACAACAATGACGTATTTTCCGAAATTCATCCTCACTCTTAAAATTCCCCACACTATTACCAACCTGATAATTCTATTAGATCGCAGAGGCCGTGTTCGCCCAAACACTCCCTTATCGTTTTTCCATTCTAGACATTTGTATTCGCTCGCAAGACAAGTGCAAGAGACTTATAAATCTTGTAAAACTTATTGTACATCCGATGCACACAGCAGACTTGTTAGGGGAACTAGCGATTGGCTTTAACCGTATTGGTTATTCGTTTCGCGCATTCTTAGTAATCGGAACCACCGGATGATGAACTTTGATTAGAGTAACGGATTTATCTTTAATTATATCAAATGTGCCCACGAGGTCACTTTTCTAAGAATATTGGCCTGTTTCGGATGAAAATTAATACGAAAAGAAACAAAAACAGTTTTGTTTTACTATAAACAGTCTGAGTGGTGAACAATCGTAATCCATAAGAGAATTTTAAATCAACTCGACTGAAAAATGCAAAGTTAAAACAATAATACAAATCTTTTACCGCTTACTTAAAAGCAAAACATCTCAGCCGCCTTTAATTTGTATATTTATGACGGAATTAACAGCTTCAAACTATTACTTCGGAACATTATCACAAGGTCAATTACCAATTAGCGTTAATGTGAAATTATAGTCCAACATTCTACTCTCTCGATTTTTAATTAAGCAAGTATGGTATTTTTTCGTTCAGTAAAGGTCAGCAAAGATGGAGTAATGTCGTAAACAACTGGGCACTGAATCTAAAAAAGGTAAAACAGTAACTTTATTTTTACCGTAGTGCGACTATCTCTGATAGATAAAGCCCGCATTGGTTAATGCTTAAAAGAAAAACAAATATTTGTACGAGTATCTGATTTGTATTCATAATATTATACTAAAAAAGATAAAATTCTTAAATTTATCGACCAATAATGTTATATTTGATACTGCAAGGGTTGTGCCTTTTTATTGTTAGCTTTGCACAGTATTTGCTAATAAAACGAGACCACCTAAACCGTATTAATATATGACTATTGAATTGGAAAAATAATTCTATGCTAAAGGTACATTGGTACGAGCGTATCATACGAATGTTTTAAATTCTTATCAAAAACCAATAAATAAAATTCAAAGAAAAATAACTTTGCAAAAACGGTAAATCCTGTGTACTTAAATCTCTTCGCTTAAATAGACCATATGAAAGCACATTCGTAACTCTATCGTCTCTAGACACTCCCCTTATTTCGATACTTTTAAAGTTGTGTTTATAAATTCTCGGTATAAATAAATAACTCGAAATAACGCGCACTCGGATAAGACTACATTCTGACCGACCAAAAAAATTATTATTTTACCTGAGAAATATAGTAACAGCACCCGCTGACCATTGGGTTAACTGCGCTGATTGCACACGTACGTCCTGACAATTTCACCCATGTGAACCCTCTCCATATTTAATATATATATATATATATATATATTTTTAGTACTAGTTGTACGTATAATACGAAATGTGTGATAAATTATGTAAACACTTTCTATCTAACGATCATCCGTCCCGTATGTCTGCACCCAATGGTCTACTTTTGTGTTTAGGGTGCCGATGGGACGCATCTGCCATGCCGCCATCTCGTCTATGACGTCTTTCGAAAAACTTGTGTAAACCTTCTGATTTCCTGGTACCATTTTTCACTTTTATGTGAAGCGCTTAGCCAGCATTATACACGACCGGCGACCATTACCACTTCCAAGAAAGCAATATAGTCTTTCTGAATTCCTGGTACAGTTTTTCCAATTTTTTCGGCGGCTGTCTCATTACGACAACATTTGGTCGGCGATTACGGTCCAGACCTTTCAGTTGCCTATACGGAACGCCTAACTCCTTTTCTAGAAATTTCTGTCAATAGTTTTTTAAATTCCATTCACGCTGAAAAACTTTATAGTCTTCCTTTAATTGTACTTGTTGATTATACAAACGGCAGTTTAGTACTCCTATACAATTCCAAGCGACCGAGGACTAATCTTAGATCATTGCTGGAAATACAAATTTGCTCACACAATTCTTTTTTTTTAGATAACTTCTTACTCGTTGGAGATAATGTCCAACTACACAAAAGAACTTTTCCGACTTCGATAAAGAAGAAATTATTCAGTCTTGCTTTTTTATAATTTGTTCACTCTGGTACTATTTTTATTCACTTTTAATAAACGTTATAAATGAACTACGACTAATTGCTTACAAATTTTAAATTATAATGAAACAATGTGACTTTACAACGGATATTATCAATCTACTCGTGTAATCTGCTTAGTCTAATTTAAAAGTTAGAATTGCTTTTCCTAACCCAGCACCGATGTACTCTAAGTGATTACGTTATACTGAGAAAGTCACTTTAATTTTTAAGGAAAACATCTTATAAGAACTCGTGAATAATAACTACACTTTATGTGATGTTTAACACTTATTTGATAACAAATAAATTATTTAAACTCCGAGTTCATTATCTTAACGTCGATCAATAAGCTTTTATCCGCAGCACTTTTTAGTCATTTTATATGATAATAGAAAAAACATATGTGTGACGCGTAAAATTAATGTCACTATGTAAACTATTAAAAAAATATATTTATTCACATATCATGCCACACAACATTTTAGTAACGATAATGTGTGCTAGAAAACTACGATACGTATTAGTAATATGATATTATGTACATGATAATAAACGATTACAGGTAATAAAAAGAGATATAGTTTTATGTTATGATGTATTAACAGTGTTATCAAAAAAACTTTACAATATATTACACAAAAAATCTATTCCCAAGTTCATTGTCCTATGGTCCAGTAGCAATTTTGACCTTATTATCATAGGGATTGTTTTCATTCTTCAGTAACATTCTACAGTTTAAGATAAATAAATTCTACGTTTAAACAATAAGTAAGATAACTTGAATTTGTATAAGAGATACAGTAACTACAATTTTTTTTTTTTTTTTTTACGAACTTTATGTTGAATTTACCATTGGCTTTAAGTAAAAGATGATTCTTTAAAATTAATCACAATTTTAATTTGACATATAATCGTATTGTAAGATTATTATTTTGGATTTATACTTCTCAATTCCTTTTTTTTTTTCTTAGATTACAGTTTGGCTAATTTGTCTCTAACTGAGTAGCTAATTCTTGGTCTACACTACAAAAATTATTGAAAACATTACATGTTTTTTTTTTTTACAATCAATTTACTTATATATCAGTTTATCTAGGTTTACTTTTTTTTTTTACTTATTTTTCATATTGTCATATGAATCAATTTAATTTTGTTTTTACATAAAATAGGCTTTTTTCATTAAAACTTACTAATTTATTACATACTTATTTTTTTTATAAAAGTTGACGAAGCAATAGAAATTATGTTTAATTTTTATTAAAAAATATGAAGTTAATTTATTGTAACTGTTTTATTAAATTTAAATTTAAAATAACATGTACAAGTTTAATTTCCTTTATACTATTTTAGTTGAACGTGCATTAATTATAAATTATTTCCACTCTTTTTATTGCAAAAAAAGTTTCAATGTAGACAGAAATAATATTAAGTTTAATTATTCAACGATTTATTTTTTGATATCTCCTCTTAATATTCTCGATTTTTAATATTATAACTACAAATGTTTAATTAAACATGTATCTGAAGACCTTAAACATTTTTAATCAACTACAAATATTTTACAATCATTTGTTTTTAATTTTTCATTGAAATTTTCTATGTTTTATGAAACAGGTAATAAAATGTTTACATAGTTTATGCTAAACGACTCCTTTTATTTAAATTACCTAAGATTTTAGCATCTTTGTTATTTAGTTTAACATTATTTAAAGGAAATTTAACTAAATCCGACTGGATAATTGTTCACTATTTACACTGCATTGTAGTTATTCAGTTTAATCGTAAATTAACTTCATGTTTACTAGGTACATTTTTATATTGTATTTAAAGAAATTAATTAAATAGAAAGCTGACATAAAATTGTATTTACCTTTTATAAATATGGTAATAGAAATACTGAAAAACATACCTAAAAACAATATTAATAAAATAAATATAACCCATTTTTTTAAATTTTTAACAAGAAAAACCTAATAAAATGATTATTAAACTAGAAAGTATAAAATGTTTTGGAAAAGGACTTATTATCATAATTATTTTCTACGTTTTAAGTTTAAAACAAATATTTGAATTATTTACTGTAACATATATTTTAGTAAATAATTCTAATATTTGTTTGTTATTTTTAAGAAATACTATCATGTTACTTTGTAATCATGTACAAATAATGTTATGGTGAAATCTGCGAAACAACATTATCAAAGCATAATGAAATATATTTTTTCGTAGAATTCTATTTTGAAGAAATATACGTTTAGAAGCACAAATACGAGATTAGTCGTCAAAGATATTTACAAAATGATAGATTTAATTACAGTTAAGAATGCGATTTCTTTAAACAAAAGAAAGAGGAAAACTCTGAATTTTTTTTTCATCATACCATATAAATATTCAACCATTGTAAGTTAAAAAAAAATAAAAATAGAAATTGAAAAAAAATAGAATAATATTACCTTTTAGAAAATTCATTCAAAATTGGTATTTTTTTTATGACTTTTTGATAGTAAAAAGTCATATAACAAAAAAAATGCCAAGCCAGCTAATCAGAAACATTCGCTTAAAATACTCTTTAAAATTTAAAAAAAAATTTTACTACAACACTACTTTTTGTTTAACATGGAATATTTTACTATGTCTCATATCATAATTCTTTACTGGTTAAAAATCACAAAAATTAATTCCCGGAAATTTAGCACAGTTATGGTAAACTTAAAATTTAATTTTTATTTAAAGTTTTGAAGATATGAATACATGTGCTATGCACATATAAAAACACTGATTGATATTTTGATCTTTAATCAAAACTTAGCTTTTACCAAAAACAAATGTAAACTTTTTAATAACCAAAACCTGAATATTTTCATAGATGTACTCTGAGAAAACTTTAACTTATGAATTATTAACAAAAATATGTACTTCAATTATTTTACTGAATATGTCAAATGAACTTTATAGTAATTTATAAAACTCATAATTTATTTTACTGAAAACATATTAATCAATATATTATCCAATGTTTTAATATAAAGTTTTTCATTTAATAGTATATTAGTAGAAGTTATGTCTATTTTCATTGATTATTTTTGAGTATAATTAAAAATTTAGATAAATCTTTAATTGAACATCTTCAACAATGTATATTTTGGCAAACATCAACAATAAATAATACACTTTGGAATTTCTGTGTTATAAATAAACAGCGAAAAGAAAATGCACATTTTTAATGTTTGTACATTTTTTAATATTTTTGTCATGTTAATTTTAAAATTCATTGACGACAAGTACTGACAACAAATTAATGTTTGTATAATATTCTCATAATGCCTAGTATTAGCTAAAATAGGAAAAAATAACAGAGCGTGAACTTTTATACTAAAAAAATGTAATACATTCCATCATACCTCGTTACACACGTGTACGTAAATTGCCTATACAACGTGCCGTTCGAATCATTAAACTGATCATAAAATTTATTTAAAAAGCATCAAATACCTTATGATAAAACTTTTAACTATAAAATAGCTGCTATTTAATAAGTTAGTCACTCTCTACTTGATATAATTTATCTATTTCATGTTTTTTAAGTACTATTTATTTCATAGTGTACTACATATTTCACATCATGACTGAACGTTTTAATATACCATTATACATATATCAATTATTTTATAATTGATTTATGTCATTTCTCTTTGTCGGATCACTTATTTTACTGTTGAATATCTTAATATAGACCTGTAAAGGTAGTTCAAATTTTAAGAGTTATGTTGCAATTTTGATATTCAGGTGGGTGGTTAAATACGTTTAATACTAACGACAAAAAAATGTTATCATTGCATGATACAAAATTATAAAAATATATATTTTTTTTTAAATAATGAAAAATAAAATCATTAAAATTTATAAGTATTGGTAAATAAAAATATATTAAAATAAAAAGATAAAAAGGGTTAACTGATTTTATTTTTTTCTCAATTAGTTATGGAGTTGTTAAATTAGTTTTTAGTATTTACCATGAGAAAAGTTAGAAGATCAACGCATAAAAATTCAATCTTTGATTTTTTCATGAAATTGGAAGATAAAAAATGAAATAAAGATATATTCTTTTATCAAATCTATCAATTAAATTGCTGTATAAACTTGTTCAATAAATCCATCTTACTAAGTAAATAAATGAAAATTATACATAAAATTATTTATACTTTTCACTTTTTATTTTATACGTTAAAATCATATCCAGCATCATTAATATATTCATATAAATATATGAACATAATAAATTAATACTATTTTATTCTTAAACATCTACATGTTTAAATTGATTGTCCATTTTGAAATTCTATTGAGTACTTTTAGTCCTCTAAATAAACCAAAGTATTTTATAGGAAATAAACTTATTTACTGGTCTATTTTATCTGTAAACATTTTATTATTTTTCTTTTTATTATGACACAAAATATTACGAAAACGAAAGAGTTTAAAAATATAAAACCGCCTTATTCGTATTGTTAAATTAATAACTTTAACTGATTTCAATCAGCATAAGTGTTGTATGAAGAAAATATAATATAGAAAATACTGTCGAAATTCAATCAATCGACTTGTACTAAAAAATACTTGAGAAAAGCATAGACTTAATATTTGTTCTGCTCATATCTTTTCATTTCAAATATAAAACCATATTTAATGGTAAAATAATATTGACTTTAACTTTTGATTGAAAGGATATATTGGCTGAAAAAATATAACCGTAAATATGTAATTTTGAATTATTAAAAAACAAATTTTATTTTGTATTGGTATTGAAGGATGCTTAGTTAGACATATAAAAAATTAATTTTATTTTATTAAAAATTCAAATTAAGAAATTCGTATAAGTTTGATATTTTAAACACATTATACAACATATTTATTATAAATTAAAGTAGACTCTTTTAATGATTTCAAAGAAATAATCAAATAAATTACTTAAATTTTAGGTTATGGCGATAGCCACTACACTCTAAACGAGGAGTACGTAACTATAGTGTTCAGATAATGTGTATAAATGAACTTTTGTCTGTAAAATAAATAGGGATAATCGTAAATGTATTTGGTATACAGCCATGAACGGTTTTTTTTAACCCTGTCGCATATATTTCCAAACAGTAACCACTTTTAGAGGTTAAACGCAATAAAAGAGTATTGCGTGGGATCCAAAAAAAATTATTTTAAAGCTCTAAATAAGCCGTAGCAAAATCCTTTTGGCTCGTAAATACTACCGCGCAGGACTTGTATAAACAACACTGATCTCTGTATAAAAGTAAATAGCAAAAATTGACACGAAACAATACTCCGAATATGCCGAAAATTAGATCATTTTTTCATAATTTTGAAAAATACAAAGAGAGTATGTGTCTCGACAGATATTACATTTGGAAAACAACAAAGCCCTTGTAAATACTCTGAACCGAAAAAAGAAACGTTTTGATGATATTTTTTTTAAATTGGTTTTTACATTTTTTATTATAATAATAACATTAAATGAGGTTACCAAAATAATTGTTGAAACCAAGTAATTATAATTATTACATCTGCAACTTGGTTCTCGATATGATTTAGGGTTCCTATGTTAGAAAAATTTATCTCATTTTCAATATATTTTTAACCAATTGATTTTTTTATGACACTATATAATAAAAACTAATGTTAGCAAATATATATATATTAATATAAATATATATATTTTCTTTGGATGAATACAATAGCAGTTTTTAGATTAATTAAAATTTAAATATTGATTTAAAAAAAATAATAATTGCTTATTTTAAGTAAACATGAAACAATTAAAATAAATAAATAAGTTTTTTTATTTAACATTTATCAAGTATAAAAATAAAAGTTGATCTGTTTTTTTTTTTTTGCATTTATTTCTTGAGTATAGTAAAAGAAGATTAATAGCTGTTTGTGTGAAAATAAAAATCAACCTATTTGGAATTCATTAACATTGTATTAAAACAAACTTATTGCAAAAACAATGAATGTCTTGTTAAATTGTGTTTGGACGTTCATCGAGCCATTTTTGAGACATTATTTAATTTCATTTGAATTTGCAAGGGAAAATAATTCATAGTAAAAACAATATAAATGTCTTTATTTTTTTACTCGCTTAATATTTGCTCCTTTCGTAATTGTTTAATCAAAATAAACACGAAAAACTGTACATAAGAATGAGCAAAACATCGATTAGCGAAGAAGTAAAAAAAAAAAAATGTATTCACAAGAATTAGATAAACGTGAATCGGAAATAAAAGCTTTTGCGGCAATAATTCATGTGTTTTTGTACGGCCGCCGGAGATAATTCAATAAGCGCAATCTTTATACGAGCAGAGCTCCGGCCAAGTGCGCCGTTGTTTGCGGCGGTGGAAAGTAATGGACTGGCGGCGGGTGGTGCGCAGTAGGGAAGTATAAAATAACGACAAGTGTGCCAAAACAAATATGGGTATTTATCGTCGTAAATCACCGTCGAATATCTTCGCACACAAACTGCAACAGTCGAGAAATCTTAAGTGCCGAACAGTGATTTACGGGCTACGTATGCGCTTTTCGGAGGCTTAAACGGCGAAAAAATATTTTAATAGCCATTTGCGCACACCACGCGACGGTGTCTGCTGAACAACGTGCCTCGTTAAATGCAATACAATTAACAGACGAGCAGCAAATGACACACGATGAGACGCGTTACATGGCGAGCTTTTGACAAATGCGATCGGAACACGAGCGACAAATGTTTCCTCGTTATTCAACGCGTACATAATAAGTCGGGGAGCCAACGGGCACACGGTTACCACACTTTTTAGAGCCGCTTCCGGGTTTGTAACACAAGTCGGTCGCACTTAATGAATCTCTCGGGTTGGGTTTCATTCCCCCGAGAGATGACGTTTCATGTTCACGTGCAACGTTTTTGCATTGCGACAAATGGTTTCTCGGCAAAAGGGAAATCGGCCAACAGTTCCAACTAAATGACTCGTAACGCCGCCGATTTTGTTCTATTTGTGTAATGACCGGGTCTTATTTTTTTTTACCGGCATTCGCCCCACTAAAAATAACTAACAAGTGGTTGAGTGATTTTCCTCGCGACCAAATCACTAAGTGGATAGGAATCAATGACACTGTGTATAAACAGTGTCGTCGAAATAAACAGTATGACACGGTCTTATTTTAATTAGTTCACGCGCGTCTAAGAAGTAACGTAATAGATAACGAGGATGACACGATTCACGTAATATTAAATTCAGAACGCTTTAAACGGCACTGACCAGATCGAAACTGTATTATTTACAAAAGAATAAGTGACACAATTGTATATATATATAGTATTTACAACAGTCTAAAAAAACAAGATTTAGAATTAGAGAACCCAAAGGGTTGACCAAAGACTGTAGAACAGAGCGCGTAAATGCACGCAACATATTAAAACCAGAGAGAGCGTTTGCCGCCGACGCTCGGTGGTCGGCCGCGCTTCAATAGATAGACTTTGCATACTAACTAGAAACAGCGGTACTCCTATCAGACTGGACTCTGAGTGTAATTAAGCGGCTGATAAAAGAGGCGAGGTATCCTTTAAGCGTATCGATAAATGTTCGGTACCGTGACAAGTATAAACAGTATCACTGAATATTATCTGAGATTATTTAGCAAAAAGGGTACCCAACCGGTAGATAGGAAGCGATTATTAGTAATAACTTCATTAACACCGTTCTACGTTTTTAATGGACTACTTTGCGAACTGAATCCAAGACACCGCAATCTGCTTAAGATTAAGTTTGTCGGACGAGCATTCGGTTCTTCCATGATAACGAAAATAATAGAAGCAATAATAATATTTTATTATTATCATGTAAAATGAACTTCGTTTCTACCGACTAGCATTTTTTTAGTCGCTTTTAGTCGAATAAAAATATCAAAGTACCTAAAACCAGTAAACAAGCAACGCACACCCTTTGTGCTTCGTCATCTCGTTATATTATCACGTAGTTGTAGTAAACAAAAAAAAAAATAAAGAGTTGAGTTTTCTTTTAATACAAACAGCAAACAAAAATAATATGGCTATTGTCGACATAAGTAAATTTTGTTTTATTTTAACAAAATAAAACACCTTCTTTTATGTTGTACCGGCAGGACGGAAAGATTAATAAAATAAATTATATTTGTCTAGTTTTTATTGTAAAAGTATATAGGTTTACAGATAATATAAGACAAAAATGTTTCCGACATGTCTAAAAGACATAACTAAATGTTTGTATAAACTTGAAAAGAAGTGAGAATCAATAAATAAAACATAATGTTACAGAAAAAAATGACACAAACTTTAATTTTCTTTGTCAAAAATGTAATTAAATTTTACGGAGTTTAGATAACATGATTTTATGGAAAAAAATAAAATGTCTCTCGATTACCAAAAATGTACTCTCTGGAATAAATTACATTCATGTAATGGAAAAAAAAATTACTCTTTTTATTAACTCTTAATGTATAGATCTTAGAAAGTTTGATTAATAGCCCAATAGAAAAATATATTTTAATGTCCACTGTTAATGATAATTTGAACATTTTTATAAATAACAATAAAATTTTAATCATTTTTAAAATGACAAATTTTTATCTATTTCTTTGTTATCGCGTAGTTTCGAAACTGAAGAACAAATTTTACTGTTTAGGATCTTGTTGAAATCTCATATTTAAATTGAATATCAGTAAAGATTTTTGGAACTCTCAGTCTCACTTGAACTTTCATAGTTCATCTGCGAAAAAATATTTTATGTTTGAAACCATCATAAAACCCAGATTTCCATAATTGTCAAACAAATCTTTACTAGTTACATGTATATATTTTGAACTCGAGTGAAGTGGAGAGAAGCAGCTGGTATGTTATGCGATAAGAGAATTCCAATGAGGCTGAAAGGTAAGTTCTATACAACTGTAGAGAGACCAGCTATGATGTATTGTTCGGTGTATTAGGCAGTTGACAATAGAATAGAGCAGAGAATGAGTGTAAAAATGACGAAAATACCCAGATGGGAGAGTGAAGTGACTAGAGAAGATAGGATAAGAAACGAACGTATCAGAGTGGTATAGATGTAGCGTTAATCGTGGATAAGATGAAAGAAAGTAGACTTAGATGGTTTGCTCATGTTATGAGAAAAAAGGATTCGAAATGTGTAAAAACAGTTATAGAAATAAATGTTGAAGGAAGAAGAGATAGAAGAAGACCAAAATGGAGACGGAGGGATGTTATTGAATGTGATATGAGGATGGTTGATGTGGGAGATCGTGTCAAGTGGAAATATAGGATAAGGATGGCTGACTCTAAATAGTTGGTGGGATAAAGGCGAGGAAAAAGAAGAAGAAATAAGAATAGACTTGATAACTGAAAAATTATTTTCCACTATATAAGAAATAACCAAATGGAATCACTAAAAATTAAATACTTCTAGCTTTGTTAATTATAATTAAAATATAAAAAAGTTTAAATGACTCAATAATAACGTGATTACACAGATGTTTTATTACAGTGATATAAATATATGTTATATTATACTTTATACAATTCAAAAATTAGTCACTTTAAGATTGTTATTTGAAAAATATTTAAATAGTTTTTAATTAAAGATTAAAAATTAAATATTTTATTTTTAATCTTCATTTTTTTTATAATTATTATCATAAGTTGAGACTCTTATAAAAGAGAATATTGGGTACTTTTAAAAATTGTTCTATTATTAACACCCATCAAGTAAAAATTGGTTGTATCTTACTTTAAATAATAAATCATCTTACATTAATGAAATTAAACTTATATATAACAGATTCGTCTTTTTTTTAAATCAAAAAAGTCTATATTCTGACCTAATTTTGCAAGCGTTTATTGTTATTAAAAAATGAACTTAAAACTTTATGATTTGTTGAACATTTGAGATAAGCATTTATTGTTAAAAATTCTTAAATTTTTATTATTTCAATTTTTCAAGAGTTGTAGAAATAGTGAATAATTATTGAACAGCTATAATTTTTCAAGTTTTCTTTGCAATATATTTTTTTATTTTATGAGTTATGTCTGAATACTTAATATAGATATTTTAAGCATAAAATGATCGGAAAACTATAAAAGTTTCATGAATAATACATTTTTTTACACACATTATCATAACAACGTTTATACAAGCACAATTTCTTCTAATAAAATGAATTCACCGTTTTATTTAAATTCTGTAGTATGATATTATAAGTATTATCGTAATACAGTACATATCTTAACCGAATCGTACCTATTACACTGCGGCCTTTATAGTTAGTTTCAATAATAATGTATTAAACGAACGATTTTTATGTACGTTATTGTATTATTTATTGTCTTTTAAAACTCAAAAACACATTAAAGTAAATGTAATTTTATTTTTATAACATTAGTACACATATAATATAAATAAAACGTAATTGTATTAAAAAACAGTGAATATATATCACTATAACCAAGTCGATTTATTATCAAATAACACTGGCATGTTTATGTGACGACGCATACGAATCGCCTACGACGATAGTGTTATTTTTCAATAAGTCCTAGACATTTTTGGCGTAAGCCTAAGCTTAAGTCACAAAGAGCACGTCTAAAATCAAAGGCAAAAAACGGTTTCGGAAATTTTTAGTAATTTTCATCACAGTCGATGAATACAAAATGCAATAAATGCTTAAACTACTGCTTAAAGGTATTATAAAAGGGTATTGTATTAATAATTTATTGCATTTTAGTGGCACTAGAAAACTACGTATAACATTAATAAGTCTTCTTCCGTTGTATTGTACAGCTTGTGAACAGTCATACCTTTTAAAGTGCATTCGAAAGAATTTCCATTTATATTCAAAATTATATTTTTCAAAAACATTCAAAGACACCGTTCAAACATTCTACAGACAAATTCTTAAGTCGCCAAATGACGAGACCGATAGAAAGCTTTGCCTTAGCTTCAAGTAATTTCATATCATATTTTATCTCACATAAAATGGGTATTCCGAAAGCATTTGACACTAAAATTGCTTTTACGGCGCGAGTGGAACATAACACTATAAATTAATAACAGCAGTTGTAAAATGGGGTTCAGCTAACAAGTAATAAATTCCCTTACATTTCAATATAAATGTATTGCCAAATGTCAACAAAGTATTATAAAAATAAGTAAAACCGAACGTTTTTTTATCATTTAATAATAAAAATATATTCAGCAATTATTTAAGCTAAACGTTAATAATTCAAAAAGTTAAGCTGACTTTTTATACAAATTTATATTTAAGAACAAAAAAATACACAAATTAATTTTATTTAATCAATTATATTTTGTACTAAGATTAACTGTAATAACTTAAAATTATATACAACGTAATTTCAATGTGCAAAACAACCATTAAAAACTTTAAAATAACTAATTTTTGGATCTAAGAAAAAACATTTTTAATATATTTATTTCTGTAACATGTTTGGTGTGAAATTTTAAGCGTCTTGACGATATCGTTTATTTTTTTTTTTTTAATAAAGAAGTCATGTGTATTCCGACAGCGCTGACAAACATTACTAAAATATAATACTATAACAGTAAAATACAAAATAACAGTGACTTAAATATATTAAATAGATTAAATCTTTAAATCATATTTAGAAAAGTTGAATTATTTTTAATAGTATTTACCAATAGTCAAATTACTTAATAGTTAGTATTTATTTTTATTTTTTTGTAATGTTAATTGTTATCGTAAATATTGGTTATAAAAAAAAATCTAACTTGACTAAATTCAAAACATTTGATTTTCCTAGAGATTTCAATTGCATGATATAACCTCTTTAAAAATTTATAAACTCACATATGCATAAGATCAAGTATGTAGACTGCTAACATTTTTTAAACCGTGGAATGTCACCCTTTGATTTATTTCGCTGTAACTTACTTTATTTACATGTGTATACAAATAAATTCTATTTTCGAACATATAAAATTGTAAGTATCAAATGAATATTTCAATATTTGATCAAAAAATTTTCAGATTTATGTCATGAACATTTAATTACCTAGTTTTTAATCATGTTAACCGATACGTCACTTTTCAGCATGTACATTAAAAATAGAAAGACCAATTTAATGTCACGAAAAATAACACGATCCGTAAAAGTAATTTAGTTTTGTTTCTATTATAAAACAATTTTAGCAGCCTAAATTATAATTAAGAATAATTTAATTATTTTACATTAAGGACTTAAATTATTCATTTATCTACTTAGGAAGGCAAATAAACAAAAGCTTTTAGTGGGAAACGAAACAACCATCTAAATTTCAAACAGGATTCAATTTAGAACTCATAACTTTATAGTATGAAATAATAAAAATAAAAAGTACAAAATCATGTTTCGAAATGATTTCTTGATATTTAAAGCCGGTTTTTTATGTGGCGGCCAAATGGTTGCTAAAAATTACATCAAGAAAAAATAACAACGAATAATGTATTCGTGTATATGCGTANAACGAATAATGTATTCGTGTATATACGTCTTTCGACTTAAGTTCTTTTCTATACCGACGCTTGGCGGGGTGGCAGTGACAACTTTTACGAATGTGTTTTGGAGAAAAGTGATTTTTCTGCATATTCATTCCCGCTCTACTAAAAACCACCCTTGCCATTGACTGGCACTATTTATTTCTCTCACATAGTCTACTGGTATATTTATTTATCATCTGTGTTATTGTTGACCGACGGAGATGCTCTTTTTTCTTTTCATATTTTTCAAGCACTATAGAAATGTTGAAAATATAAAACGTTCATTGTAGGAGGCATACAACAATTAAAAGAATGCAAAAATGATATTTAATCTATCATACCTATAAATTCCGTTACGGAACTGTTAGGGATGCGATTTTTTACTGAAATATCTGACATTCAGGCGCCATAGCAAAAATAAAAACGAATGAATAATTTCTATTGTCACCAAATCATTACATATTAGTTTAAAAATACTTATAAAAACCTTAGATCTCTGTGTTTTTTTTACTGACATTATTTTCAGAACTTAAATTTTGTTATGTTTAAAAAAACTGCAAATATTTCTGCATTTGTTGATATAATAAATGCTTTTTTACAGCAATTAGTTTTGATGTAGCATCATTTAGAAAAACATACGATTACTCTAACGGACCCTGTATTGGTTTTTATGTTAGGGTTGAAAATATAATATAATATTTTTATACAAAAATGACACATGCCTCAACACTTTAAAACGTCAAAAAAATAACATTCTAACTTTGAAGTCTTTTGTTCTTTAATAATAAATTGTGAAATTTTTTCTTGAAAAAGTTTTATCACACATCTAGCGTACAAATGTTTTGAATGTACAGTTCAAATACTTATAATTTATTTTATGTATTTATAATGTTATTATAAATTAACTATTTCTAATAAATAGAAAACGTTTATTGAAATTTCAGTATGAGACTAAAATTTAGACTATTTCTAGATAGCAATATAAAACAAACAACCCTCCAACTTTAAACGATTGCCCGTTAAAATGCTATGAAATTGAGTTGAAGTAATCAAAATGTATTTATTTTTATCTTAAAATAAAAACATAACAACATAAAATTGACGACAATCATGAAATGAACAATATTAATATAGTTTTCACAAAAACTAAAAATAATAAATGCAATTTTTCTAAGGATGCAAAATGTTAACAAACATTTTTCAATAGAAAAATTGATTCTGTGCATTTTATAAGATTTCAATAAGAAAAATATTTGTATAATTTTAAATACTAAGAAAATTATAAATTATAGTTTTCAATTAAATAGTTATAATTTCAGTTCTTCAGTTTGTATATCGTTTAAGTTATATTAAGCTTATAAGCAAGTTCACAGTTAATACGTCATATGTCTGGAAATAGCATATAACGTCATAAAATCATATTGATTTCTAGACAAGTAATAGAACCTTAAGATGGCTACATTAATAAATATTAACTACCAAATTAAAAATAAGACTATATATCAAATCAGACTTTTCATAAAAAAAATCTCAAAATTAATTACTATGCAAATGTTTATTTGAATTATTCATTTTAACAATTTAAATGTATCCTTTTTCTACATTAGTATAATACAAATAAACTTCAACTAATTGTAAAAAAAATTCTTAAGATAGATTTTAGGTTTTGAGGCTTTCTATCGTCTAATAAATTAAGATATTATAATGTTTGTCGTCATTAAAGCTCGAGATTTGCGAGTCAACATCTTTAGAAGCAGCTTAACACCAAAGCGTGTCAGCGACTTAATATCCCATGTATCAAATCGTATTTTAATTTTTATTTATTATTAAATATATAATAATGAAATTAATTAAATGTCAACAGCAAATTTGAGCTTATTTTTAAAAAATCGATAAATATTTATTATTCATAAATAATTTACGACAATTTAATTATTTATTTACATACTTGCAATAACAAAAAAGATTATAACGGACTTGTTTTGAACAGAATAGTACAGGGCGGCTTTTTAAAGAACGTAGCCAACACAAATTTGAGTTGAAAATGAAAGCGGTACTAGCCCATTAAATTTTATCATCAAAATCACAACACATTAATAATTATAAGCGAATTGAATTAAATTTATGACACGAAAACTGATAATGAACTTATTACTCTTGTTGATCTACGTATTGCACAGACAACGGTTAAATGAACTGTTGAGACTTCAGCATGTCACTCAGATGGTCGACAGGAGACTCGTTGTAAGCTGGTAGGATAGTGACGGATGGTCGTCAGCCTCTCGGTATTATTTAGAATATGTGTCACCGATCATTACATTAGTGATATAACCACTTTCTGTAGTAAACTATTCACAAATCAGTTGTTTTATAGAACACTCAGTTACGAGCCTATGGAATAATAATGTTGAAACATTATTGAACACTAACATTTTTACAAAAAATAAATTTAAAAAACTTGTTTAATCCTCAGATACTTTTGATGGTTGAAAACCATTGATTGACATTATTTATCTGTACTTCAGGTTAAAAAATCTAAACTAAGTTTAAGTTTATCGCTATATGTGAACCTGTTTAAACAATAATTTAAAAGTATTTTCCATACGTATTTGTTCAACGAATTCAGAGCCTTTTACTCAAAATATGAGTATGTTTAAAAGTGTAACTCTATACGAGGCAGTTAACAAACATCTTCGCAAAGGTCGTTCATCGTGTAATTTGATTCTATGTTTGTTGTCGCTTTTTATACAAAGTTACAAACAGAAGTATTTCAGAAAATACTCAAACTACAATAATTTTATTTTCAAGTTAATATCAAAATGTTCACAGATATGTCACCTAATAAACAAATTTAATAAGTTTAGACAAGTAAATGATTGACACATCATTTACATACATATCAGGATCTGTATTTAAATTACAAAACAAATATGTATAATAATACTTGTTCCAAAACAAAATATGTAGAACAAAAACTTTAGCCAATAATATAACTACTGTTTGGAATGACTCCCAAAAAAAAAAAACAACTGAATGAGCCAATTTTATTAAACCCCTTATATCGTTTAATTTTTAATATATCACAAAACTTTAATTCAATTTTTCTTTGACGATATTATTATTAACATTTTTATAAATAACTAATTTTTTATCGTCAGAACACCTCAGTATAAATAATACAAAATTAGAAATTTGTTTACGGATAAAGGCATCAAAATTATTCTTATACAGTTAATAACTGAAGATATTTATGTATGTGACTACGCTACAAAAAGCATTAGGTATACATAGGCGTACTTCACTGATCTTTTAATAAGTAGAGCGGGAATAACTGTTAGAACATTTTCAAAATAACTCATTTTTTTATATTTCAACCATAGAGTACAAACTTACAACTTTTTACATTGTGTGTGGTGTCACTAATTCCCATAGGACTTAATGTGAGCATTGAACTCTTTTGTCTTGTACTTTCTAAATGCAAAAATCTTAACATTATAAATTTATTTTTTATTTTGAAACTTTTGTAAAATATTTCTAAAACTTTTTAGTTCTTAAAAAAGTTCACATCAGCATATATTTTTACCCGAGCGTATTTGGGTAGTAAAAACTAATTTTTTATTAAACACTATAAATCGTCGGATATTTTTTATAATATCCTTAATCAAAAAGTCTTAGCTGTAGTATTACTAAATGAAATTGAATCATATCGCTTATTAGATATAGTTGAACTTAATATCAAGTAAGCAAAACATACTACGACTAGATAGTTTAAGTCATGACTGTGTGTTAGTGGTTATAAATCGTTAGCTATTATTATCAAGTTTAGAATTACACAATTTTTTCACTCGCTATTTTCAACATTTGAGGAATCTACTATGAGCAACTCTACAGTAGGTCGTTAGCGGTTGTAACCCTAGTTAGCTAAGTCATAAATCATCGTCAACCAGAACCATCTTATCTCATCAGCTCTAAGTCGACTTCTCGTATATCTACATCGATAGAGCTGCTTATATTGTATCAAGTCACATCTCTCCAGTAGGTAAATGTGATTAGTGACACGAGTCTATTATTGATTGAAATTTGGTCAAAGAATATCCTAACACTTGTAAATGATTTAACTCGCAGCTAATCAATTACGTGTCGATGGTTTTTAGATACAACAAAAAAACACACCCATACTTACTGAGATATGCCGTTGTCAGAGTTGTTTGTCCATACAACCGTTAAAAACATTTTCGATGAAATTTGGCGTCGACCAGCAAGCGGAAACACACTCTCCAGCGCGCAATAAAATCATATAAAAATCGGACACAACTACCGGGTAATGCATTTAATGGTAAAATCGTGTATAAAGATGAATACGACTTTGTGTGTTGATATGTAAGAGCGTTTCTTTGGAGACTCGGAATAGTCGCCGCCAAGTCCGAGCAGTCAGTACGGTATACCCTACAACCGCAATTAATCAACTGTAGTTTTGAATCTTATAAAAGTTTTCCTTCGGTATGGTCGTCTGTCGCGGTTCGTTGAAATACAATAATAACAATGACAGTCCTGGCAAGGGGTGACAAAGCTTATATAATAATAATTACTTAGTAATGCAACTCATTCACTATTACCCCAAGAATCGATCATGGAAAATAACTACAAAATGGCATTGTATAATTATAAAGATGACGCGAGCAATTACCATCTGCAAAGAAATGGATGTTATTTTTATTTGAGTATTTTTTAAAAAAATATGTTTCTGCAAAAACTTACTGATATACATGTATATCTTTATCAAATATAAAACAATATTATACCCGTCAATGCCATACTAAGTGCAGAAATGTAGTAGAGAAATCTATTATTTTTAACGACACACCATAAAAAGTATAAAGAAAAAAGTAACATGTGAACTCAATTTTCTAAAAAAATAAATAAATGAAAGCTGTAAATCATATTACACTTGTTTAAAAAATGTAACCAAATAGACTTAAACAAAAATAGTATTAAACGCCTTCTTTGATTATTTAAACTGTTAATTGACCCATGCCTTTTTAAAAGAATAGAAGAGCATTTTTATGACAAATAGATGTTTTTTTTTTTAATTTATTTTTAATTATATTATTCATAATGGTTGTGGATTTTTCAATGCTAACTTATAAAACATTTAATAAGTTAATGAACGCCTATATACATAAATGTGATTTTATTTAGTTCTTTTTATTTTAAAGATAATTCTGATATTCTTGTCGTTTAAGTAAAACATCACGAAATTAATATTCCATTATTAACAACTAGGCTCCACCTCAGACCCGGAATCCTACGAGTCTCACGCGCCGAAAGGCTCTTTGGATAGTCCTCATAAGTAGGCCACTGACTAAAACACACATATATATATATATATATATATATATATATNAAGCAGTTATCTTTAAAACGGTCGAAATTTTAAAACGCTGACAGAAATTTTTCGACCATTGCCAATCATTTTCACGGAGTCTCTTCACCGAATACTTTCGTTGAAAAAAAATGTTTGAAAATCGGAGAACGCTAAATAGTTTTCCCAGAAAAGTGTTTTTCCTTGTTTTATTACTAAATAAGATTTTTTTAGTAAACATGTAACTACTTTGTAAACTGTGTAATATTATTACACAGAAAAACGAAAGGATAAGTTAAATAACGACAGCGGTTGTGTACTTGATGCTCAATATAAAATAGACCATAGTCCATTTCCATTATTAGAGTAAATGTATTTATTTTTTTTCTTTAGTAAAAAACTGCTACTGAAAATGTTCGCTACTTTTGTTATCATCATTATTCCGTATCATCTAAAACAAAGCGGTGAAGTGGCAGTTGACACGTACCTTTGTCCTTTGAAAAGTACAATAATTTATTAAACTTTAATAGTTTTCTTTAACTCATTTTGCTTTATGCTTCTTTTTCAAAAAAAAAAAAAAAAATACTTATTTCAATAAACCACATTGTTTGTAGTGACAACATAAATTGAAAAACAAAATCAAGAAAATAGTTTACTTAAATAAAATAATTTTTAGTTTTCATATAAAAAAACTGATCAACTGATTTGACGAAAAAATAAACGAAAAACTAAAATTTATCAATCAGAATATTTATTTCATTAACTAACTTATTTAGTATATTTTAAAGAGAATGGGGTTACACTGAAATATACTTTTAATATTTATTTATCTATCTATAATTGAAATATATATTATTTTTTACTACAAACATCTAAATAATTAAAAATATTAGCACTAGTTATGCATTTTAATATAGTGAAAAGTGGTAAAATGTCAATAACAGTCTTTTTGATTATTTTCTTCCGGATATAGAACAATAACTAATGAATTTTATGGGCTGTTACTTAAAGTGATATACAAATATACATACTATTTATACTGGTCTGTATCCAAAATGCATCGACACAGCTCAGCAATAAACGGTTTTTATTTGGAATCCTCGTGTAGAAAAAAGTCAAAACCATTGACAGTATAATATACTATCAATGGTGTTGACTTTTTTTAAATATAATATTATTATGTTAAATATGTAATGATAGATAATAATATATGTCTGTTAAGTTCTTTCGATATATGCATTTGCATAAAACGTTTTACTAAATTTAAATATTATACCAATATGTGATGAATGCAGAAAACGAGGACATGTATTTTTTTTATCGTCTATGTTAGAACACTAATAAAACTTACAAGTTTGGCGTTCTATATAAATAGCTCGATATCTCAAATAGTGGTAAGTAGAACGCGTCAATAATAAACTTTTATGAACAATCTTTGGTTGTTGAGTAAAACATTATTTGAAAACAATGTCAACTAATTACCGTATACATTTTAACAGTAAATAAGTGCAAGAAATGTATAAGAATGTAAGTATAACTTATAGTTATACTAAGATAATAACAAGATATATTTTATTATAAAGGGAAAATGAATTTGAGTTTCTGACGAACACCATTTAATTATTAATTATTCTTTTGAGGATATCTGTATTACTTAATACACATTTCGGTTAAATTTTTTCTGTTCAAATTAATAATAATTTTAAATTTAAAAATGCTCCAGCAAAAATTTTATTGGAGATTTTTTTACTAGAAAATAATAATCATCTTTTTAGTATTTTATTAACACTATGATTAGGTTTACAAAAAGACCTTAAATTTGTTTTTTGAATCTAACCCGGTACATGAAATATTAAAAATATTAACTATATCAAAACCATTCTAACTATTGGAGGATTGACAAAATTTTGTTAACTAAACAACTTTTAAATTATTTGGTATTTATATTTATTGTTGTTATTTTCACTTCAACTATTGTTATAAATACTTAAAATTTTATGAATAATTGATTTTTAAAAAATTGTTAAATTTATACTTATAACCTACCTTTTTACATCGAAAGAGGGCTATGATTGTGATTAAGTTGCCGGGCACGCCTACCAGCATGTAGACAACACAACAGATACTTGCAAAAGTTAGAAGAACTGGTGAATAACCTCGAAACAATTCTACATCTAAATCCATTTCCTTTGAAACTTCGCCGGTTATCGAAATATTTTCTCGGTGAGTGATCTCATGCCAACTATTGTTGATGTCTTCAGAAATACTGGAACTCATTCTAAACCAATGCATTTTCAAACTCTTGTCTATTATAAGTTTCATTTATAGAACATCGAAATTCTAACAGTATTGTAGCTACACTTCATGCTTAAACTGAAAAATCATTCTGAATTAATGTCAAATAATGAGTCAAAAATTATACTATATAATAGTCTACATTTAAAATGTATAGTATGTTCAGTGAGTAAGGAAACACGTCAATTGTTACAAACAATGAGAACAATAGAAATCTGATTCCTTAATTACTGAACACCTGCATACATAAATAAGATAAAAAGGAATTTTTTGTACACAATTAAAATTTTTTTATTTAAAATAATTACTTTATTAATAACTTTAAGCTAATGTTAGTTTAGAATTGATTTAAAATAACGTACACGAGTCCTTTGGTTATTTTGGAAATTCAATTAAATCGAATAGAATTCAGTATGAAATTAAGACAATTGAGGGCGTTAAAATTTTTTAGAAAATTATTTGACACTGTCTATAGCTCAATTCAGAATGGGGCGGCATAAAATTACTGTCTAAAGTACGCTTATTATTACAAGTGACAGGCCTGCTATTGTTAATTAACGATTTATTAAATATAACAACCATTTGAAAGATAAATCGTAGGTTTTTATCATTTTGTTTATTTACTGACATAAAGACAAAAAGATATCACTTTAAGTTTATGGAACATACTTAAAACCCAAGTTAAATTTATAATTTCCATTATTAGTAACAGTTAATTTAAACACGTTGTACTAGGTAATGTTTATAATATATTTTCTGAAGTTAAAGGAAACCTTAGATGGAATGTTTTTAAGATGAATTATACTTGAAAACTAACAACTAACATTAGATTGAATTAATATGATCTTTCGAGTATATGTTAACATAAGTACTTTGTTCGTGTCTACATTTATCTGTAAAATATTAATAGAAGAAAAGTGTACTGTAAATCGTTTGATAACTACAAAAATTATAGTTTTAATTAAATTAGCAATCAATTAAGTTATTAATATTAAATTAAAAAAAATATATACATATATATATATATATATATATCGGTGTAAATTTTTAAAATAAACAAATGTTTTTTTAAAAAATACTCATTTTTCTATATATTTTTGACTAATTAAGCTTATTTTATATTTCTTATTTAGCACCAAAGAGACAATAGAGTGTACAGAAAATTAATTATGAGATAGACATAAAAAAATATTAACTGATACAAACAACTAAATTAATACAATAAACTGAAAATAATAAAATAATACAAAATAACACAGGACAAGAGTCATTTTCTTGTTTACAATTTTTATGTGGATTCTGTAAAAATTTAAACACTAATTTGGAATTAGTGATTAGTGAATTGGTGAATTAGATTTGGAATCTGGCTTCAAAATTTTCTTCAAATATAGTTTTTTGAGATAATTATTAATGAGTAAACAAGAGATAATTATAAAAATAAAAGCGTCAAGAAATAAAAAATAATTTATTTTTAACTTCCTTGAAATTATCTCAAGAGTATTTGTCGTTAAAAATATGTAACATTATAAAAATATGTTAGACATAAATTAAGCCAAAAAAAAGTTGAAAATTCAACTTTTTTTAAAATGACATTTAAACTTAATTTTAAAGTTCAGAAAAATTGGATTAACTTGATAGAGCAGTACTAAATTTCGCACAACTCTTATTAAATATTATTTCAGGTAAGTTGAAAAAAAACATTTTTTTACTGAGATAAATTAATTAAAATTAAATCTAACATTTTTACGAATATTACGAGTACGAAGCAACTTTTAGGTCGTTAAAACTATATGGTTGTACGAAGGAACTAACGAACCAATGCCCTTAAGTATTTCTGGACAATTAATACAACCATTTAATATTTTTTACATAAATGACATATCAGTAAAATTATATTTGGAAGAAATAGAGAATACCTAAATTTTGTGCAAGCTTACAAATGATAGTACAATTTTTCATAAACTTAGAGCTGTTTTAAAAAATGAAATTATACATTATTTAAACGGTATGTAGAACTTCTTTGAGAAGAATTTTATATTATGGATGTATACACTAGATTAGGACACAAAATTGTACAAAATATTTGACATACTTCCGGGTTTGAAAGAAAATATTAAAACTCATACTAATACAGAAAATTTAGATTATTTTATTTTAGTTTAGTTTAAATTATAACCCTAAAAATGTTTTTGGATATTTTATATCAAGATTTTTCAAAAAAAATTGTTAAAGATATGATTTTTCAATCCCAGTTTCAAATTAAATATCCAGAAGTTGAACTAGTAAAAATATTTCAAAAAAAATTGATATGACCTATTTTTTAAAACACTAGTTTAAAAAAATATATTAATATTTAATAAATGTTTAATAATTTTTTTAAATTATTTTATTTTATTTGTTTGACTGTTAGTATTACTTGAGTCAGGTATTCACGTTTAATACATACAATTATAATGATTTTATAAGTATCATTAAAGCAGAATAGTAGGCACATTTTTTAATAAGTACTATTGATAAGAACTCAATAATTTATTGGTACAAATAAATATATGAACTTACGACTTTGTTGTCTTATAGTCCATTCAATAGAGTTACTTTATGTGCATAATTTTTTGATTTTAACAAATATTTATTTTTTTTTTTTAGGTAATAAACTATTTTACAATTATACAAAAATGCATTCACGATCAAGGTCTATTTGTAATTTTGTTCATAAATAAATGTATTATAATTTTTTTGGTAACAACAAAAACATACGATAACCGACAAATTGCCGAGATGGAAAAAAATGTACCGAATTCAACGGATGACTTTACACTTCGGCAGCTGCAGCGTGACTACCATGTGGTCTTGAAGTCGCTCTAGTGACTGTCGTTGTAAAAAAAGGGTAAGGACCCCTTGCTTTTCCTCCGCATAACAAATGAGTATGCGCTACATTATTAATAACTTCTAAAATTCGGAAACTTAAAGCAAGAAATGCCAAAAAAATGTATAAAATGACACTTTATGGCTTTAAAAAATATAAATTTCCATTCAACTTGATGAATTTTTACATTATTCATTCTGTTCCTGAGATTATACACATTTTTAAAATCGCTATTCGGGTATATAAAAATTAATTAGCTTATAACTATTTTAAGAATCATTAATTTTTTTTCTTCGTAATACATTTACAAAACTTATGAGATATAAATTTAAAACGCCTCTAAAGCAATAGAAATATAAACTTTCAATGGTTTATATTCAAAATTCATACTAAAAATCAATTGGCTATCCCATTGTTGTGTGTAAACAGAAAATGTTTGCATTTGACACCTATATAAATCAAATTATCACGTTTACAAATTGTGTTATCACTTACTTTCACTTAACTATATTTATATCTTAGCAATCTAAAGATATTTTATATTAACATGAAAATAGATTTTAAATTTATAATTTTAGATCAGTTTTAAAATCTAATTTTTCATTATAAAATTACATTTTTTTCTAAGAGTTTAAAATTATTTTATTTCGATGAAAGTTTCTTAAAAATATTGACAAATTTTAAATAACCATGGGTTTTTCTATGGTTTCTAATTTCCAATCAGTGCACCAAAGAGCATTTAAAATTAATATTATGTACTCAACAAGAAATATTTTTAACTTATAAAATATTTAACAATATTAATAAAAATATAAATCAATTTCTTAATTTTGTATATCGCGATTTGACAATGCCAAATGAAAATATTTTCGATTTTTTATTTAAGTAGAGAAAAATAATTTAAAAATTCTATTGATAGAAATTCGTTAGAAACATTTAATTAACGTTTATAAGAAAAAAATTTAAATAGAAATAATTAAGTGTCGACTGGAATATAATTTCCAATGGCCATCATAGATAGTATTTAAGAATTTATTATGGGTTAGAGAGAATTTTCCTGGCAATTTTCAGAACGTAGATCAGTGACGATTTCATTCCTCCATAACAGGGATGTGGGCGACTTTAAAAAGTCACAGGGTCTCTATTATAAGACTCCTCGTCCGTTGTCGAATAACGTGATTACAGCTAACAATGAAATAGTTTTATCATTCGTAGCAAAAAAACAAAGTAATATTTAATATTAACATAGAAGTATTTAAATTTTTTTGGTCTCGAAAATGTTCATCTAGAATTGTAATGGAATATTTAAAATACTATTACAAGTATCTTTTTTTTAGTTTATTAAAAACTAATAAATCTATTTTTTTTATTTTATTCATAAAAGATATCTTAATAACAATAGATATTTTTTTTATTTTACAAATATTATTTTTAACTGGATAATTATTAAACCGTTTCTAAATAAACATTTATATCATAAAATCTAATGATATTTTAAATTAATAATTATATAACAATCATATTTTCATAAATTGATTTATAATTGAAACTGAACGTCTAAAAACTTATTAGTTTCTAATTGGTTTTTTTTAAATTTAATAGATTCTATGAGAAGATTATTTTATTTAAATATTAAAATAACAAATACCGTATATCCACTAGAAATTTTAAATATTTAAACAGTCGAAAAAAATTAATTAATTAATTACAATTCAGATTATTATTTCTTAAAATTGAATGAAACCGTTTTAAGTTATGTATTTAAACTGGTTGTTTTATTTTCGGAATATTTAACTTATCTAATAAACGTGTTGTTGTCAAACAGCTTCGCAAAAGTTAATAATTAGGTGGGGAGAAGCCTGTCGTGTTCAATGCATTTAACAAATGACAGCCTTACATCACATCAGTTAACAGCATTTCTACCGATCATATTTTATTCGAGTGAATGTAATTGTAGTTTTAACAAAAGTAGACATTTTTATGAATAATAACAATAATAAATCTTCAATTTCGTTTAATGGTGTTTTAACCATTCAAATATATATATATTTCAAATATAAACTTAAATGTTGTTACTAACATGGACTTATTTGAATAAATTATTTAGGTAAGTTCAAATAATTTTAAAATGTCGAATGATTTGCAACAGAAGTTTTTTATGGTCAAATATTCCAATCAATACGCTAATGTTAATATATATCAGTGATGTAAAAAATACAATAAAAATGTTTAATAATGTTAACATTCCTAACATTCAATCCAAATTAGGTTTTATAAAAAATTTACTAACTGGTGAATTTGCCCAGTCCCATATAATTTTAATGCCCAGATAATAATAATAAATTAAATAATTTATATAGTATGTATTTTGAAATAATAATAATAATTATGATCTTAACATATGACGTATACTACATACGATTTATAGATAAGGATACAGATGGATCAATATGTTTTTCTTTTTAAACTGTTGTTTATAGCTAATAAAAACCATAACAACAAAAACAGTAGAAAATTGTAAAAATATACAGAAAATACTCAATTTTAGATTAGATGGTATAAAATAACAGTTATTTTTCTAACAATATACAATTACTTTATGTTAAGCATAAAAACTTTTAGTTCAATAAGTTAGTACATCAGAAAAATAATCTGAACTTTTTAGGTCACTATTGGTAGTGACTATTATATATATATATATTTATGTTATTGTGTATTTTTTTTTTTTTTTTTTTTAAGAGGATGTCCAAGTATTTAAAAATTCAAAATTCAAAAACATTGGGTTAAAAAATTTTTTTTTTATAGTTGTAATTTAGTAATTGAATTTTAAATAGCTCCGATAAGTTGTGCGACAATAAAACATAAATAATTGAAAAAAAAAACGTGTATCTGTAGATCGCAGATTCTGGAGAACAGTTGATTATAATTAGATAATCGCTATGTCAAATTTAACATTTGAAAATAAAGGTTTTATTTGCTTATGTATAAATGTAGATAATGTTATCTGCTTTAATTAATGGATCGATCATCTCTCTACATCCAACTCGTCGTTTAGAATCTGTGAAATGGTTTAATGTGCAAAAATAAGTACTTGGACACTCTCTTAATCAAAAGGTCAATGAGGTATAATTGGGTGAAACTAATATATCATGATATAGTAAACCCAACTTCTTTCGTACCTTATAAATTACTTAAAAATTATAATAATTTAGTATATTTAACTAGACCATTTAAATATTTTATTACACTATTAAAAATTTAAATCACAAGCTTTTATATGTGTGGTATAATATTAATCAATAACTACTCTGAATTTGAAGGATAATTGACTAATAAAAGTATTAATTAAATTATAAGCAATGTTTATATTTATTGTAATATTTTAATATTTATCGTGGTATACTATCTTATAGTCTAAAACTGGACTTCTAACATACCCGTTAGCTTTCACTCCATTCTAAAAGTTATGAGGATGTTAGTTATACTATATAAAAAAATGAAAGAAATATAATTTATTTTATAAATTTCTTTCGGGTATTTAATAATAACTAATTGAAGACTAGAAAATTGTAAAAATGTATTTCATCATTAATATAGAGTGAATATAAAATTCATATTGTAGATACTCCACAAAGTACATGAATACGTTTAATGTTTGTTGCCCTTACACTGTAAATGAACCAGACTAAATTAGTTTATATACAGTGCAATGTATAGATATATGTATTTGTATAGTTTGATGAGTGATCCTTAATATGGAGCTTTTCCCACATAGTTTAGCTACATCAACCACACACTACTCGCCATGTGTATAAAAGGGACTGGCAGCAAATTAACGAAACATCCTATTTTTAAGGTTTTAGTTATTATGAAACAAGATACATTTTTAGGTCATTAAGAATAAAATTATGATACTTAATTATATCTCAATGAAATTCATTTTTACAAAAATGCTGTAAAATTAATTACAGAGTACATTAATTAACAGCAATAACATTGATGCAGTCATATTAATTATTAGACACTATAAACATTATACCTAGGGTATACAAATTTGTTTTGAAGATCCTTATTTTTTTGAGTTCATCCACATCCTTTAAGTAAATTTTAAGTATAAAAATGTATCGAAACCTAAATTTCAGGGAGGCTAAAAAAGAAATAACACACAAAAAATTGTTTAATTAGTACCTACGCCTACGAGTAGCTTAAATACAGACTTGTATGATTTATTTTATAAAAATAATTTATATTAAAATATTAATATTATAATGTTTAACAATATTAGCTAAAAATTGTTCATGTAATAATTTTTAAGAAAACATTTTTAATTGTTTACAATTACAAATAGTTATAGTTGGACACATTTAAAAATGCACGTCGCTTCGCATTAAACCATAAAACGTTTACACACACTATAGGAAATGATTCGAAAATACTCTTATGTCAGTATGATATTTTTAATATAAACACAAGTAGTGTAATTTTGACATTTAAAATGGAAAATTTGCACATAAATATAAAATTTTTATCAACATTTATCAAAACTTTCCCTTACATTGTATGCATTAAAAATTTCCAGTACAAATATATAAGAATTCAGACTATTTTTTTCAAGAGTGCATTAAAAATTAAATATGTAGTTTTTCTTTTAAAAAAAAAATCGTTTTTTTTAATCGTACAATTAATTGAGTTTCTAAATATATTTAAAAAAACATTAAAACGTTTAATATTGAATTTTACATTTTTAATTGTAATAATATTGACCATAATTGATTAGTTATCATTATTTATATTGAAATAAAGATATATATAATAAGATAACAAAAATATTTTATAATTTAAACAAATAAGAAAATCTAAAAAATTCCAGAAATACAAATTATTATCTCATATATACTTTATACTAGCAAACAAAATATAAATAATCTGTTTTATAAGTTAATCGTACTAGCTGATCAAACAACATATATTAATATAAAAGGTTTGCATCTATTAATACTAAAATGTAAGGAAATAGTGAAATTTATAAGATATAATTTAATTTAAATAAGTTGTCCAATAACTATAAGCTTTATCTTATTTAACAATGTCAATTTTTTTAAAACATTACACAAAACTTGTAATCTCATTAATTTATGTATATCTCCATTTTAATAAATATCAAAAGTTGTCACCTCATCAAATATCAACTATTATAAATTATAATATACATATGATAGAAATGGAACTAAAAGTATTATTATTTATTGACGGATTAAATAAAAATTTGATAACTTCATCTTGTAATAGTGGGATCTATATCTGCATAATTTTACTATTTCTTTTACACTAGGCGCTTAGAAAGCTCATATTTAAGTTATTTTCTTAAACCACTGGTATTGTAAACCACTATGGAACTCGATTTATCTATATATTATTATACCTTTTGAAATTTTTAAAATTTTTTTAAATAAGACTTATATATGTGAAAGTAATTTCACTAAAGACAAAATCAATTTAAAAATGTAAAATATTCAGGAAAAAAAAGTTAATGAGATTTTATTACTTTTCATTGTCGTACACCCTTAGACTAATAATTTATAGAATAACAAAAAAAGGAACATTTTCAAATATACTTACTAATTCAGATGTATAATGCGTTGATATTTAGGTTACAAGTTAAAAAAATTTCAGTGAAAATGATAGTATTATATATATATAATGCTTTTATATGTATACAATATACATATAAAATGTATATTATAATATGTATTATTATAATAATGTACACAATGTACATAGTTTATCTCCACGAAAGAATTATTCAATTAAGAAGATTATTTTCCGATTTTTATCAACAATTATTTATTATTAATTTCATCCTCTCTAAACATTTGAACCATGCCCGCATGATAAAGACTGTCAAGTCACAGTTGTAGTTCTATCTAACGAGTGTGAAGAGCATTTTTGATTTTGATTGCGTTTGACCAACAGCTACTGTTACATAGATATTTTAATTTAGTGTATAGAATTTAATAGACTTGGCCTAAGCTAATAAATTTGACTATATATTATATATATATACAGTTTAAATGAGGTAATTATTTTATCAAAGAATATATTTTTGGAAATTTATATTATAGCTAAGTAATGTTCTTAATTTAAAAAAATTACTTATTCATACGTATTATTTATGAAATACGAAATAAATTAAACAAATTATGAATATGTTGAATTAGATATACCCCTAATACATTTTATTTGTATTGAAAATATCACCAATCAAAGATAAATTTATTGTTTATTTTAATTTATTATTTTTAGACATAAATCTTAATAAAAATTAACATTTTATAGATTATTAACAAGTAAATAAGAATAATTCTTTCTTATTCTGGACCTTTAGAAGTGAAAATCATTAATGACAAATTTATACTCTGATGAGGAACTCGGATTTGAACTGTAAGTTGGTTGAACTGGAAAATTTAATAAAATAAAACAAATATTTTGTTTTTATAGATGGGCAAAGAAAAATCAAAAAGTTATGCTTATTGCTGCACTATTGACAGTACTTATTATGTGTGTCGGGATTATTGGCAACAGCTTAACAATTTTAGCTTTAATTAGAAGTCCTCGAATTCGAAACGTCGCATCAACGTTTATTATATGNCGAAACGTGGCATCAACGTTTATTATATGGTACTAATTTTAGCTTTTTAATAATTAACAGATTAGTTTGTATTTTACTCAATTCAATTTCATTTTAAACGTTTATTTGAAGCTTAGGGGCTGCAGACTTGTTATTTTGTATTGCAGTTTTACCGTTTAGTGCATCGAGATTTTTGAACTTCAATTGGACACAATATGCACCATTATGTTCTATGGTGCCTTTTTTCCAATACGGAAACGTCGGCGTGTCATTGCTATTTATTTCAATGATAACAATTAACAGGTAAACTAACTTCTTTATTTATTTTAGCTCAATCAATACTAAGTGTTAATTATAATCTATTATTCTAAGTAACTTTTTTTTGCGTACCTAAATTAAGTAAGAGATACAAAACAAAGCATATAATTTACCTCTTTTACGTTTTTCTTGGATAAATCACCAAAATAGTTGATTAATGCAATATATTAAAAATTGAATTCTATGTATATGTTAGAACAGAAAATATCTCATACATATTTATTTAATTCTCATTGGGTAANAAATATCTCATAAATATTTATTTAATTCTCATTGGGTAAATACCAAGCAGACTTATCTGAGTAATGATTGTGTAATACAAAGTAACAAACTTTGTAAGGCAAGTACATGAAACAATGTTTAAGTTAATGACGATACTATCATACATTTGGAAGACTAACCACGTAGAGAATTAAATTATACGGCCGCTGAAAGACCTGAGATGACAATATAACAATGAAATAAAAGACAATNAGTATAACAATGAAATAAACGACAATGTGGTATAAGCTTTTCCATAGATGTACACAAGCAAACGTTTGACTATAGATTAATAATTGTAGACAGTATACTATACAGTAGTAACTCACTAGTTCAGAGATATAAACAATCTTTAATTTAAGCAAACATTAAATTTAAAGCAAACTGCGCACCTTGATCTTCGACAATAGCGTACAACAATAGCTAATATTTTGAAACATATCGTGAAAACGTGTGTCGATATTGAATTTAAATGACTTTCATTGTTATCACCATCGAAGATGTTTTGTTAATAAAAAAGTACCCATAGCTAATCTCAATACAATTTGAATCGTATATCTATTCATTGACAAATTTAATTAATTAAATATGCATGTACTTTATAACATTGTTCAATCCTATTCAATATAACAGTTTTATAACATGGCATACAAAATTTAACATGTTCAATTTTAAAAGTTATATAAAACTTATAACTTTATAAAAAAACCTAGTTTTTATTTAATAAATATCAAATATTTTACTCTGAATTGATATGATATTTAATACCATTGAAATATAATGAATTATCAGAAAATCATAAATTGTAAAGAACATATGAATTTAAATTTACGGTTTCGACGTAGTTTAAAAATTTGGATTACAATAATTAGTACCATAAATGTACAGTAGTCTTAAATATCTGATTGAACCTGCTAAAAACAATAAACATGAACTTATAACTTTTAAACTATTATAAATTGTAGTTTTACAGGTTTTGTTTTAGTTATTAGATCTCTATAATAGGATAATCATTAATAAATTGTAAAACAAATTTCTTATCTAAAAGCAATTTGACGTTATAATAGTACTGTATGACAGATAGTAAAATATGAATGTGTAGATTTATATAACTGTTTCGACTACCAAAATTAGTTTATTTGTAATTATAAATTTAATTAACAATAGTAAGGCAAACGAAATTGAAGTTAAGAATTTTACTAAAAATTATTTTTATTTATTCCAAAAAATAATTTACGTAANTCATTTATTTCAAAAAATAATTTACGTAATACATTTTATCCTACTACTCGTCTTTAAAGATTGTACATTATTTGTTTTCTCCTTAATGAATGTTTTTTTTACAATTTCTGGATTAAATACTCTGGGCTTAATATTTCCAAACAGTAGCGTCATAGGGTTTTTTCTTGCGACATTCCAAAAATTCTTAGGTATACATAACATTTTTGTACTACATTCCCAAAATATATTTTTATCATATATTAATTTTCAACATGCAGGTTCTATACTTCTATCCCCTCCTATGAGAAAACACGTATAATTAGTTTTGTTTACAGGTATATTATGATAGTGCATACAAATCTGTACAGTAAAATCTATCGACCGATTTGGATTGGTTTCATGATCACGTTTTGCTTAATATTAGCATTTGGTATGCAAGTGCCTACCTTGTTAGGATTATGGGGTGAATTTCATTATGATTAATTTTCTTAAAGAAAAATATTTTTAAGTACAATTTTATTAAATAGATTGTGATTATAGGAAAATTCCAACTGGACCCAAAGCTAGGAACATGTTCTATAACCATTGACAAATGGGGTCGTTCTTCAAAAACTGCATTGTTTATTACAGGATTTGTTATACCTTGTATCGTTATTGTATGCTGTTACACCGGTATCTTTTGGATAATACATAAGTAAGCAAAGTATATTTTTTTTTTTTAATTAAATATTATATAAAATAAAATTTTTGTTTTTAAATAAATAAGGTTTTTGTTACTTTATTAAACCAGAAAACGTTTTTAAACATTTTAGGGATTTTCAATTCTACTTTATTAGTAGTCACAATTTTCCATAAAATATATAATTTTCATACAGTGATAAAATATTTAATTAACTGAGTGATAATATTTAACAATTTTCTTAATTTAAAAATAAAAAATCGTAGACAACTTAATATAAACATATTACTTTTACTTTGACTAAGTATTTATTGGATTATAGAAAATTACTGCACTTCCCTACTATTAATATTATTACTAAGAAGGGTGAAACTATTCAAACAGTATTCGTTTTGATTCAAAGACATGATTAGAATTAATATTATACCCACATGCGTAATGCGGGTTGTTTTTGAATAAAATTCGAACAATTGTAGAGCAGTTGTTAGTCGGGGTTAATATTTATACATAACCTAAGAATAATGTAACACGAAGTAAAAATTCAAAAACTGACTTAAAACTGTTTAAAAATGCAACGGTTAAACTTATTAAGCATGGCAATATAATTTTAATCAAATAAAGTTTGTCTTTGTTTAATCTTATAGTTGACTACAATTTCATAAAAACGACTTTATATTTCATAAAAATTTATGCCCCGTATAAACAAACAAATTGTGTATTAATTCAATTGGTAAACTGTATTTATATCTTAATATAACGTAATATTAAGTATTAATTATTATTGTAGATCTTACGCTGCATCAAATGAATGAAGGGTATACGTCATTCACTTACATATATCTCTAAAAAAATTGCATATTTTGACCATTCTTATGAGAGTATGGGTATATACACCCCTTCTTATGAAAATAAATTTAATGTTAAACATATATTTAGAACGGTAGTAAAAAAAAATCTTTTATACATCGCCCACGAGAAAAAATTCTAAAAACGTCTCTATTGCATATTAACTTTTGTAAAATAAAAATATTAACAAATTAAAAGTTTCTAAATTAATATATTTTTTTTAAACTCTTAAAAAATAATCTAAATGTATTAATAAAAAAACAATTACCTCACTCAATAAAAGTGAATTTCTTAGAGTAATTGTTTATAAATACATATTCAATATCATTTAATAAAATTTCACGATACATCTTAAATTTATTACTGAAATTTGAAATTCAGACTTCATGTCAAAGAATAATAGTAGAAAATTTGGAATTAAAATGCGAAAGACACATTAAAATTAAAAAAAAATGTGAAAAATAAAATTATCTATAATGAAAGGAATATTAAATAAAATCTAACATTTTATGAGGCTTTTATAGTTATTTCTTATTATTTTTTTGCTACAGTTTTTTTATTGAGCCATTATTAAGCTAAAGACGTTTTTAATCTCTGGGACAAACATAATTTAGATCTGTATATTCTACCCTTTTTATAGTGCCCAAAATTATTTACTAAGTAAATGAAAGGATATTTATTTTATAATGGTACTGTCAGCGTTATTGATACTTATAATAAGAACATTTGTTATCTTTATCGTTAATTCATAATGAAATTCGAATATGTAATTTATTATTAATTGTGTGTTTAAAAATTATTTTATAATAATATAAATGGCTAAGCCAACTACCCTTTGATCTTAGGCGATAGACAGAGAAACCATATAAATAATATATATTTAACAAAATTTTCCTTATCTGTGTAATAATATAATAATGAAACAGTTAAATAATGAGATAATTATTATATCATGATTCATTTAAGAAAATGAAAATAAAAATTGTATGCGTTTTATATTTTGTTGCTTAAAAAAGAATATACTAACTATTCCATATGTTGAAATGGCCTATAATAAGAAATAAAAATAAAATATTGCTATATATAGCGCACAAAACTGTCCAAAATACCTATTTATAAATAATTAATACTATAATAATGAAAATAACAATAAAAAAGTATTACCCTACCCGATGCCTATGACAACAAAGTTAAAAATTACATTAATCTGGCATATCATAACTTAATACTAGTTTGCTCTTGTCCTATGTAGCAGAGAACAACTATGTCATCAACAATAATAAACGATTTTGTGTTTAATAAATTACAAATTAAATTTTTCATGGTTTCTCATTAATTTTAGATCGGAAAATCGTATGCAGAAACATCAAATATCTACAAGAAATGATGCAACGATAAAATCTAAGCAGTCAATGAAGAGAAAGCGTAATGAATGGAGAATCACCAAAATGGTGCTAGCCATTTTTCTATCTTTTGTTATATCATACCTACCAATTACAATAATAAAAACAACAGATCCGTTGGTTAATTACCCAGGTAATATATTTGTATACAATTGCATGTTAAGGGGGGCTAGTAGTTTAATTCGATTTGTCAAATTGATTTTTTTTTTTAAGTGTAGGGCTGCAACATTTTATGTCCTTTAGCTGTTGATCTCCCAGTACGATATTTTGTTGGCCATGCTAAACCATTATTTTAAGTAAAAAATAGTTACCAAATTTTATTTAAAAAAATTAGTAAAACGAGAAAAATACTTTTTTAAAATTATAGAATTTATTTTAGATAGCAATACATTTTATAACTTTTTTTATATGTTCCATCTTTATTCTAAAATAAATTATTGGTACAATTAACAGCTTCTTTGAGAAAGGTTTTGACAAAAAAAGTCTAATTTCATATTTGAAAACTGTACGAAAAGTTGATTTAGAGAGTATTCATAAGTAACAAAAAAAATGTTTATAAAGTATTGCATCTAGTCTTATTTTTTTTACACGTTTTTCATTGAAGTAACAAAATAAACTACTTTATCATTTTTCATTATTTCTCCGTAAAAATAACAATATTAAATTATTAAATATTAATTTCATACTATATTTAATTGTTATAATAAATATTTATTAATAAATTATACTTTTAAATCTAAAAACTACTAATCAGGATATAATTAAGGAAATTGGAGTTGGTGTTGCTTATGTAATTATGCACAAATTTCTTAAAATTCAATACTATCTACAGATTTGCATCAACGCGTTTCTTATAATATTGACTGTAATCATTGTCATATCATTTATACTTGTCCCAACTATCCTACGTTCATACTGTGCTACAGTTTTTTTTATTTATACTTTTTAAATCGATTATCCTTTTTTTATTTTACAGGATTTCATTTAGTAGCATATATTACTTTATATGCATCAGCATGTCTCAACCCAATAATTTATGTTATAATGAATAAACAATATAGAAAAGCTTATAAATCGATTTTGACATTCAAATGTGTAACATCAAACAAAACAATTCCTGTTTTCAGAACTCTTTCAAAACGACTACATCCTCATGGTAACTTTTCTACATCATCTGGCATGCAACTGCACTAAATATATTTAAATTTACACGTGCATTAAAGTTTCTTTTCTTCAAATCCTTGCTAAATTTTGATATAATTACTTAATATAGATATTCATTTCGTTGCTATAGTTAAATGTATTATTCTATAAGTTAAAATTGAAGTATTTAATATTGTTAGTACTTTTTACAAAAAGATTATGTATATTTTATAAATAATTAACTTCAAGACTGTTAACCTAATATATAATGAAAGACATTACTTATGACTTGTATATTTACTTATGTAATCTTTATATATTATTTCAGAAATGTTTTATGTAAATTATAATGTATATATTATAAAAACACAATATTTTTTTAAAATAATATTCTTTACCTAATTTCTCATATATTTTAAGAAATATAACTCTAATATGTANTTTTAAATAATATTCTTTACCTAATTTCTCATATATTTTAAGAAATATAACTCTAATATGTAATTCAACGATATTCGTATAAATATATTTTAAAATTTAATTTTATATATTTACAGATCGTTGTCCAGACGAAGGATGTAAAACTGTTGTTTCTCAAGTGTCTATTGCTTTGGAACAACTTAATAACAACACACGTATTTTGGATAATGAATCACACTAGTTTAAAATGTTCTAGTTTACAATCTAGTCAGTGTCGCATGTAGAAAATCAATGACTAATGGCAAAATAAAATGCCCTTTCTATATAGTGCCTTTTTAGAAATTATAATTCATTATCTTTATAACTTACCTATAGTTAATAGATATTCACGAGTTTTATTAAATTTTTTATTATCTAAGTAAAATGTTTTGTTCTGTAATAGNTATTATCTAAGTAAAATGTTTTGTTCTGTAATAGTGGAACAAATCTAATGAATAAAAAATAAATAACACCTAGTTTTTATTAAAACAAAATTAAACTGTTTGTGATCTTAAAATAGAACAATTATGTTTTTTGAAAAATTCAGTTGTTTATTTTGTAATTTATACAATGGGACGGTTATTTGTAAAAATAATGATTATTAATGTAAAAAATTTACTCATAGTAGAATTTTGATTGAAAAAATAGATGGAATATAAATTTAAAAAATGTTAACATTTTAACAAATTTATGTCTATTATAACTCTATTATAAGTACTTTATACTCTTTTTTCCATTCAATTCATTCTAATTCAAAGGTCTACATTTAAAAATCTTTTTATTCTTAACCATTTTTGGTTTTCTCACAACACTGTCATTCCTATCTTTATAGTATTGCATCAATTTAATCAGACAATTTATTAAAGTAAAATAGTTATTTTATGTTATTCCAATATAATTATAATAATTCACATTATTACTACTTAAACTTAAACTTTTTTAAATCAATTTAAAATAAAATTTAATATTTTGAATAATGGAGAACTATTTTATTTATACTTGTCAACAAATATTTAAAGTTATTCTACATAATACAATGATAATTGTAAAAAAAATAAATTATAACATAATTACATTTTGGTTTATAATTCTGCAAATCAAATAGTTACCACATATTTATATTATTTTATTATCGATAGTGAAAGGTCTTAATTTGATTATAAGTTTATTCTATTGTTTAGTATCAACATTTTTACACATGCTATTTAAACACTTACTCTTTATATTTCATGTCACAGAGATACTGAGTGTCTAAAGAATAAATTATAATTAAGCCATTTTATTATATTGATTAGGGCATCAATAAACCCCATGAAAAAACTTTTTTTATTCATTTGGTAATAATTGTTCACTGTTAGATGGTATCCATACATACAAAGTATTTGTATCTCTATCAATTATTTCTTGTCTTCCATTAAATTGCTGAAAACTGTTTGAGTCATCGTTATCACCATGGTCTTGTGTTCGTAAGTTAAGATTTAATGGAGCAGGGACACCATCTGCAGTTATCAGTTGATCAGTTTCATGAGAAAAATTTTCATGAAATTTAACTTCTCCGTCAGTGTTAGTAGACATCTTTTCTTTATCCAAATCTAATTTTGTTATATGAATATTCATATCTGAAGATGTAACTATACCACTGACTTGACCAGCATAACTACTAATTTGAACAGTGTTGGTATTATCTTTTCTATGAACTACTGTATGCCGCCGCATATCTGAGCGTACTCTAAATGCTTTACCACAAGTTTCACATTTATATGGTTTTTCTCCTACAGTTAAAATAAATATTGTATTACACAATAATATTTTTATTAATTATCAATTTTTTTATCATACATTTTTAATTATTAAAGAAAATATGTTGGGTTACCAAAGTATTAACTATTATTTCATTCATTTTTAAAAATAAATTAACTCTAGTTTATACTCATAAACATTATTAACATTTTTGTAACAACTAATTTTTGAAAAAACAAAATTNATTAACATTTTTGTAACAACTAATTTTTGAAAAAACAAAATTCATGTCTACTACATATTAGTTTATCAGTATGGTTTAGTTAATATGAAAATAAATGATTATTACTATTGGAGGGTTTTTATGAAATTATTTCTGAATTTAAAAAATTTTTTATAGAAAAATTTTAACTATTACAAATTATACCAGGCAA
>NW_026099572.1:32844178-32845173 GCF_025091365.1 Daktulosphaira vitifoliae | reverse complement strand
ATATCATACCTACCAATTACAATAATAAAAACAACAGATCCGTTGGTTAATTACCCAGGTAATATATTTGTATACAATTGCATGTTAAGGGGGGCTAGTAGTTTAATTCGATTTGTAAAATTGATTTTTTTTTTAAGTGTAGGGCTGCAACATTTTATGCCCTTTAGCTGTTGATCTCCCAATACAATATTTTGTTGGCCATGCTAAACCATTATTTTAAGTAAAAAATAGTTACCAAATTTTATTTAAAAAAATTAGAAAAACGAGAAAAATACTTTTTTTAAATTATAGAATTTATTTTAGATAGCAATACATTTTATAACTTTTTTTATATGTTCCATTTTTATTCTAAAATAAATTATTGGTACAATTAACAGCTTCTTTGAGAAAGGTTTTGACAAAAAAAGTCTATTTTCATATTTGACTGTGCGGAAAGTTGATTTAGAGAGTATTCATAAGTAACAAATAATGTTTATAAAGTATTGCATCTAGTCTTATTTTTTTTACACGTTTTTCATTGAAGTAACAAAATAAACTACTTTATCATTTTTCATTATTTCTCCGTAAAAATAACAATATTAAATTATTAAATATTAATTTCATACTATATTTAATTGTTATAATAAATATTTATTAATAAATTATACTTTTAAATCTAAAAACTACTAATCAGGATATAATTAAGGAAATTGGAGTTGGTGTTGCTTATGTAATTATGCACAAATTTCTTAAAATTCAATACTATCTACAGATTTGAATCAACGCGTTTCTTATAATATTGACTGTAATCATTGTCATATCATTTATACTTTTCCCAACTATCCTACGTCCATACTGTGCTACCGTTTTTTTTATTTATAATTTTTAAATCGATTATCTTTTTTTATTTTACAGGATTTCATTTAGTAGCATATATTACTTTATATGCATCAGCATGTCTCAACCCAATAATTTATGTTATAATGAATAAACAATATAGAAAAGCTTATAAATCG
>NW_026099572.1:32806590-32844151 GCF_025091365.1 Daktulosphaira vitifoliae | reverse complement strand
TTGATATAATTACTTAATATAGATATTCATTTCGTTGCTATAGTTAAATGTATTATTCTATAAGTTAAAATTGAAGTATTTAATATTGTTAGTACTTTTTACAAAAAGATTATGTATATTTTATAAATAATTAACTTCAAGACTGTTAACCTAATATATAATGAAAGACATTACTTATGACTTGTATATTTACTTATGTAATCTTTATATATTATTTCAGAAATGTTTTATGTAAATTATAATGTATATATTATAAAAACACAATATTTTTTTAAAATAATATTCTTTACCTAATTTCTCATATATTTTAAGAAATATAACTCTAATATGTAATTCAACGATATTCGTATAAATATATTTTTAAATTTAATTTTATATATTTACAGATCGTTGTCCAGACGAAGGATGTAAAACTGTTGTTTCTCAAGTGTCTATTGCTTTGGAACAACTTAATAACAACACACGTATTTTGGATAATGAATCACACTAGTTTAAAATGTTCTAGTTTACAATCTAGTCAGTGTCGCATGTAGAAAATCAATGACTAATGGCAAAATAAAATGCCCTTTCTATATAGTGCCTTTTTAGAAATTATAATTCATTATCTTTATAACTTACCTATAGTTAATAGATATTCACGAGTTTTATTAAATTTTTTATTATCTAAGTAAAATGTTTTGTTCTGTAATAGTGGAACAAATCTAATGAATAAAAAATAAATAACACCTAGTTTTTATTAAAACAAAATTAAACTGTTTGTGATCTTAAAATAGAACAATTATGTTTTTTGAAAAATTCAGTTGTTTATTTTGTAATTTATACAATGGGACGGTTATTCATAAAAATAATGATTATTAATGTAAAAAATTTACTCATAGAATTTTGATTGAAAAAATAGATGGAATATAAATTTAAAAAATGTTAACATTTTAACAAATTTATGTCTGTTATAACAGAATCACTACTCTATTATAAGTACTTTATACTCTTTTTCCATTCAATTCATTCTAATTCAAAGGTCTACATTTAAAAATCTTTTTATTCTTAACCATTTTTGGTTTTCTCACATCACTGTCATTCCTATCTTTATAGTATTGCATCAATTTAATCAGATAATTTATTAAAGTAAAATAGTTATTTTATGTTATTCCAATATAATTATAATAATTCACATTATTACTACTTAAACTTAAACTTTTTTAAATCAATTTAAAATAAAATTTAATATTTTGAATAATGGAGAACTATTTTATTTATACTTGTCAACAAATATTTAAAGTTATTCTACATAATACAATGATAATTGTAAAAAAAATAAATTATAACATAATTACATTTTGGTTTATAATTCTGCAAATCAAATAGTTACCACATATTTATATTATTTTATTATCGATAGTGAAAGGTCTTAATTTGATTATAAGTTTATTCTATTGTTTAGTATCAACATTTTTACACATGCTATTTAAACACTTACTCTTTATATTTCATGTCACAGAGATACTGAGTGTCTAAAGAATAAATTATAATTAAGCCATTTTATTATATTGATTAGGGCATCAATAAACCCCATGAAAAAACTTTTTTTATTCATTTGGTAATAATTGTTCACTGTTAGATGGTATCCATACATACAAAGTATTTGTATCTCTATCAATTATTTCTTGTCTTCCATTAAATTGCTGAAAACTGTTTGAGTCATCGTTATCACCATGGTCTTGTGTTCGTAAGTTAAGATTTAATGGAGCAGGGACACCATCTGCAGTTATCAGTTGATCAGTTTCATGAGAAAAATTTTCATGAAATTTAACTTCTCCGTCAGTGTTAGTAGACATCTTTTCTTTATCCAAATCTAATTTTGTTATATGAATATTCATATCTGAAGATGTAACTATACCACTGACTTGACCAGCATAACTACTAATTTGAACAGTGTTGGTATTATCTTTTCTATGAACTACTGTATGCCGCCGCATATCTGAGCGTACTCTAAATGCTTTACCACAAGTTTCACATTTATATGGTTTTTCTCCTACAGTTAAAATAAATATTGTATTACACAATAATATTTTTATTAATTATCAATTTTTTTATCATACATTTTTAATTATTAAAGAAAATATGTTGGGTTACCAAAGTATTAACTATTATTTCATTCATTTTTAAAAATAAATTAACTCTAGTTTATACTCATAAACATTATTAACATTTTTGTAACAACTAATTTTTGAAAAAACAAAATTCNTTAACATTTTTGTAACAACTAATTTTTGAAAAAACAAAATTCATGTCTACTACATATTAGTTTATCAGTATGGTTTAGTTAATATGAAAATAAATGATTATTACTATTGGAGGGTTTTTATGAAATTATTTCTGAATTTAAAAAATTTTTTATAGAAAAATTTTAACTATTACAAATTATACCAGGCAATTATTTTTTATGTTAAAACTATCTTCCAAAAATATTTATGTAAACACATAAAAGATCACTTCGTTAATATATACTGTAAGTAACTGCAAGTAAAATAATACTTCATTTTTAAATTAATAATAAACCAATTCAAGTTGTGTAACTACTAAAAAGCAAAAATATAAGTGCGAAAATGTTCATAAAAAATGTAGAAATTTTTAAACATAATTTAAATATTTTTAAACTAAAAATAGTATATTTTCTTAGAATTTATAAAAGTAACATTGTAATATTATCATTTTTGTAAACCATATTGAGAATCTTGCAAGGAATTCCTACTATACTATCTGGAATTCTTATCTTTTTGAGCTTCAAATATGATAAAAATTATATATTATCTTACCAGTATGTATACGACGATGATTTTGTAAATAAGAAGATGCTCTAAAAGTCTTTTTACAAAATTCACAAACATAATTCTTTTCTCCAGTATGTATTCTTCTATGTACTATCAATGAATATTTACGAGCAAAGTCTTTACCACAAAATTCACATTGAAATTGCTTAGATTCAGAGTGTAATGAAGCAATATGATATTTAAGATCACCCCATTGTCGAAAATTTCTTCCACACCATTCACATTCAAAAGGTTTATCACCAGTATGTAACCGATTATGTACCTAAAGTAAATTATTTTTTTTATAAAATTCTTTTAGTTATAAATATAACATTATGTAAAATACTTTTAGAGCACTGCTTGAGAAGAAACTTTTTGGACATAATTTACAACTATGAGGACGTTTTCCAGAATGTGACCTCAAATGATATAGTAATGAGTTACGATGATTAAATTTCCTTTTACATTGAGTGCAAACAAGATTTTTTGAAATATTTTTTTTCATTATTTGTTCAAGTTCATCAGTATCATCTTCCCAAGTGTGTTCTGCTCGACTAGTTTCACCATTATCATCATTTTCATTTATTAAACTATTATTATCATCACCTTTAATTTCAGGTATTGGGCTTTTGTGATTTATGCTATTTTCACCACTATATTCCCACCTATAAAAATGTATGACTATTTAATGAATGTCTTATTTATTCAACAAATGTGCATCAAAAATGATTTATTTTAATTAATATCTCTTATTTGAATAAAATATTCAACTCAACAATTGTAGGGAAAAATTGTATAATATTGATGTTAACAAATAATTTTAGTTTTTTAAAGGCTCAACATAAATTCAATTTATTTATTGATATCCTACAATATTTAAAAAAAAAAGATATATGAAATTAGTGACCCATCGATAATAAAAGTTATAAAAATGAGTAGTATTATAAGCTTTTATAATATACAAGTAAATACAATTACCATATTTCTGACCACTTATAGAACATGAAAGTTTTCTATAAAACATTTATCCTAAATCACTTAAGATAAAGTATTACATCATGATACGTTTTACCTATTTTGTAATCTTACCAACAATGATACATAAAAAAATATTTAAAAAACTAACCGGTTGTAGTTCAATTTATTTTTGTAAAAGGTTTTTTCTTAAATAATAAAGCTCAATTTCATAAATATTATAAAATCAATTTTCCATTGATATTTAATACATTACTATTATTACTACATCATAAATGTCAATGTTTTTATTATTCAATTCTGTAAATCACAATTAATTATTAAAAAAGTTAGAAAATTTTCTTATAATCCCAATATTTGGGATTCATCAAATCTCCAAAATTTGTTGAGACTCGAGAAACCATACAGTCATAAATATAATAAATCGTTCATATAAAGTAAAGTTAATGTTATCTTTTTTTTAACGCCTATTTATTGACTTTTCTTTTACTATATGGTCTTTTTAATAATTAAAATGTCTTATGGCTAAAACGTATTATTTAAATCTAGAATGAACTTAGCAATCTAGTCAAAACTTAAAATTATCTTTGTAAAAAAATTAAACATACTCTTGTATTTGTTCTTTATCTTCATTTTCTGATTCTGTATCAACACCAGGTACCATATGGCGTATGCCTTCCATCAAATCTTCTGGATCAGAGAATTCTTCTAAGCNTATGGCGTATACCTTCCATCAAATCTTCTGGATCAGAGAATTCTTCTAAGCAATCCTGTTTCACAGTTACAACTGTGGCAGGTTGGGGGTGAACTGAAGCCATATGTACTTCTAATGCTTTTAAACGGCGGAAGTTACGACCACATAGTTGACATGATGGGAATGGTTGTTGAAGTTGAGCTGCTAATATAGATCCATCAGATGAGAATATACAATGTTTATCATCTTCAATATTATCTTCATTTAGCTGAAAAATTTAATTAATAAACTATAATGAAAATACTCTAGTTNTAATTAATAAACTATAATGAAAATACTCTAGTTAAAACAATATTACTCTATAATTTTGCAAAGGAGGCAAATCCTGAATGTTTGGTTGATCATGGATAGTTTCTTCAATGTATTGATTTTCAATACTATTAGTTGAATCTTGAGTGCTAAGATTTTGGAAGTTAGTATGATGAGGTGAAGTACCAGAATCAGTAGTAACCACAATTACTTTACTTTGTTGAGGTTCATAATGAAGTTTCAAATGTTCGAAAAATTTAATCTGGTGAGTGAAATTTTTTTCACAAATCTCACATAAAAAAGGCATTCGTCCATTTAATCTTTTTGGCGTATGTATTGCTCTATGTGCCTAATATATAATTTAGGTATAATACAGTTTTAAAGAAATCAAACTTACTAAAATAATAAATAGTTACTGTTAATAAAGATTGAGAATTAAATTGTTCACCACATTGTTTGCATTTATAGCATTTAGGATGTATACTTCTTGGAGAAGTTGGAGCAGTCTCTCTTTTGCGAAATCGTTTTTTGTGCGGTAAATTGTTTTGAATTTCTGCGTGATAATCTGACTCTGAAGCTTCTACTTCAATTAAACTTCCTGAACTTATAATCTAATTAAAAAATATTATAATAATAAATAATACATCTAATACTATGAAATATACACTTTAAAATACCTGTTGACTATTAATATGACTTGTAGATTGTGAAGAATGCTTATTACTTGAGTCTAGATCAATTTCAGTACTATACAAATAACTAGTCATAAGGTGTGAATCATGATGACTCCCATCAACTAAAGACTTGTTCTGTTGAGCAAGTGCATCAGCCAATTCATTAGCTAAGCGTCGATCATCTTCAGTAAGAGTAGAAGACCCATCACCAGATAACATATCACCCGTATCATAATATGTTGAGGTATGATGAGAGAACTCTCCATTTTCATCTATATAATATAAAATAAATGACATAATTGATAGATAACAATATAATAACAAAACATAGAATATAAACCCTATAAAATATTTTTAATTTTTACATTTAATTAAATTTTTTTTTAATACAATAAATGACTAGTATTTTTAAACAATTGAGTAAAATTTTGTAGTAATTAAATTAGAAATCTCAAATTAATATTGTTTATATTTATTTCACTGAATAATAACAATTTTCAGTTGTAATTTACAAGTACGTAAGTGTGATTTCTCAATAATTGAAATTTTACAGAAGAATAAAAAAAAAAAAAAAATTAATACAATAAATAGAAAAGAAAGATAAACAATATTTTAGTATAATTAAGTTAAATATATTATAAACAAATAAAGTGTACTTCAATATCACAGTTTTCTTTTTAATGTAATAAAAACGTGCCATCATTGGTTCTAAAATATTTTATACAATAAAAATCTTATATTTTTGAACATTTCACTTGTAGATTTCAGTCCTATTAATTTTATACTACATAATTAACTACTACAAATTAAATTTAGAACAGATTTATATTGTTTTTAAATTTACAAAACTTGCCTATACGAAATTCATGAGGTAAATTATGTTGATCACCAAGCTGTTTATTATTTTCATCATGCTGATGACTATGTTCAGTGATGTATTGATCAGCTGTTTCTAAGAACTCTCTTGAACGTTCATCTAAAATATCATTATCCATTGTAAGACCACTGATATTGATTATTACTTAACTTATTCACCTAAAAAAAAAATATTAAAAATTATACAAAATTTAAAATTAAAATATTGGTATTGCTTAACTTATAAATGACATAATTACAATCATAAATAATAAATAATAAATCATTAGTTTTTCATAATGCAATAAAAAACCATTTATCTTAATTTTACACAAAATTTAAAAACTATACATGTCTTCTAATAAAATATGAATAGCTCAAACATTATTAATAAAAACAGATATATAAACATTCTATCTGTTATACAAATATTTAAAGTTTTAAGGTATGAGATGATAAGGATTTCATAAAATATAACATTAAATGTTAGGACATCCCTAAACAAAATTAAAAATATAACAACAGAATGTTTTTTCTTGCAATTCAAATTGAAGTTGAAAATATTTAATATAATTATTTTTTAACTAAGTAGTAGTTGTGCAATGTTATAAATGACATTAATGTTATCTAAATATTAGATTAACAATATAATTATTATTTTAATGGTAATATTAACAAAATATTTTGAAAATAACTGAACCAAGACAAGAAATATGAAATGTGTTATATATAATTTATTAAAGTTAAAAGTACTCTCATACCATGACTTCAATATTTCTGTCACTTGGCTATCTTAGTAGCATACCAAAGTATTCTGTTTTATTGACACATGAACTATTTCCTTATTCATTACTTACTGACAAAAATCAAAAGATTGTTTTTTTTAGTTATGATTTCTGTTATCGCGTTACATTTTTCAATTTGAAATTATAGCACAGTCGCTCGTTGGCAGTGGTGGCTCTGATCTTATAAGATTGTTGAGTCGCATACGACATTACCTTCACTCTATAACCCGATTAATTTTACAAAAAATATTAGTATAAAATAAAAACTGCAGAACGATCCATTACTATACATAAGTAATCACTTACAATTTTTAGAGTTGTTGAATAAAAAATGATATGACAATGTATTTATTAATTTGAACGCGCTGTGTGACAATGTTTAGGATAAGCGTAACGCCGGATTGATAGTGGCCAATGTGCGACCAATTGACTGTACCTGCGCCTAACAAAAATGTGACAACAACGCAAAAATCACACAGACCCGATACAGGAAGTAAACGAGGTAATATAGGAAATAAGAAACTGCGTCCGTGCGACGATCTAACGTGTACCCATGTTATATACAGGTTTATTATACAATTACTATCATGTACCTATAGGCCATAACAAAAAAATCACACATACAAACACGATTATTCGTATGTATAGAATACAGTAAATGGAGAAAATATGTGTGGGAGGTGGTAGAAATGTGGGAACGGCAGTTGACGTCATACACGTAACGACATCTATCGTTATTATTCTCAAATAAACCAAAATTATTTTGTCACCATCGTCGTTGTCAATTGGTCCGATAATTTCTAAATATTTTGATTTCGGTTTCGTATCCTAGTGATAATAGCGATGAATACAATTATGTAGAATTGACTTAACTTTATCTTAAATTTGATATTTACTAATCTTAACGCCCACATTTCAGGTATCTGTAGAGTATCATTTGTAGAAGTTCATTTAAGTACTGTCGTGTGTCTAGACACCCGCGCATTATAGCAGCGTAAGCATATCAAGTGCTGTATGGATATGACACGGCGTTGACACCTGTTGATAGTTTCGGCAAATAAATTGTCATAGTCGTCTTCGAAGTTCGACTTTGTCAATTTAATATTATTCATGGCGAACAACGATAATATTTTTGTCGGTAAGTGATCACAATAACAATTGTGTAATTACCGAAATTAATTTTTAACCTTCTAACTTTCTAATTTAAAGTTGTACATTTAACTAATTAAATTAATTTTTATCAATTTTAATTTTTTTAATCTCGTATAAATTTTACATATTTTCAACAACTTTTTGATCTACTATTATTAAATATCATGAATTATATATTTCCGAATAATTAAAAAAATTTAGTTGCTTATGGTCTATCACTAGACAGGCTTAAATAATTTGTAAAAATCTTTAATTGTTTTATTATATTAAGCTATTTGCTGAGTTTTCAATATTACAAAATTATTTATAAAACATTATATATTTATTTTTAAATTGATTTTTGTGAAATCTTTATTATTGATTTAATGTACAAATCATTGTCATATAGTTCAGTATAATTCAAAAATTATGCATTACTTGATTAGAAAAATTACTTTTAGCTATTATGCTACAGTTTTTGATATATATATATCCTGATTTATTCATCAATATTTTTCTCTTTTTAAGTAAAATATTAACTTATAGATCTTTTTATTACAGTAGTAGTACTTATTTTATTTAAACAAGTTTTAGTAAATTTGAAATAGAAATATATAGTGTTTTGTTTCACCTTGGTAAAATTTTAGACATCATAAAAATGTTTCTTATTAAAATTTGATTATCTTTCAAAAAATTTTAGACGAACGAGAAGATGTTCAAAAAAAGACTTTTACCAAATGGATAAATTCTCAACTTGTAAAAGTAATCTACAGATGTAAATTTTTTTTTGTTTCAAAATTTAATTCATTTTTTTATAGGAAAACCATGAACCCATTTTTGATTTATTTTTGGATTTGCAAAATGGAACCAAATTGTTGTATTTATTAGAAATCTTAACTGGTATTCAAATTGTAAGTATCACATATAATTTTCATAGGTTTTATTTTAAAAGTAACTTTTTTTAGAAACCTGAAAAAGGTCGAATGAGAGTTCATCATCTAAATAATGTCAATAAGGCTTTACAAATATTAGAGCAAAACAATGTAAGTATTTTAAATTAAAAAAACCCAGCCTAGGGCGTCGCGGCATAGTGGTGACGTAGCATAGTTGAGTCGAGTATAATGATATCTGACAGTGACTAAAATCACTATCATAAAAAACGCTTCGATGCAAATCTTTAGATAGTGTTTCATTTTAAAAAATTGTTGGATTATTCCAAAAAATAAATGATTTCCTTATTTATATCCTAATTAAGATAAAATATGTCAAATTAAAGAGGGATATAAATATTATTTCTCGTNGGTTATGATAAAATATGTCAAATTAAAGAGGGATATAAATATTATTTCTCATAAAAAAATTGTATTGATCCATACACTTTTTTATAAGTTATAGCATTATAAAGTTAAAAATATAAAATCGAAAATTTGATTCAAAAGTTAAGTTGAGAAAGTTAATTTTTTGTGAAAAAGTTGTCATTTTAAATCCCTTCAGTGGGCAGGTGGTAAAGGGTCAGATTTATAAAAAAAATATATCAAATGATAGGTATAGACATCATGCATCTATAAAAAAAAATTATATTGATCCATACATTTTTTAATAAGTTATAGGACTATTAAGTTAAAAATATAAAAAAGAATTTTTTTACAAAAGTCGTATTTTTTTTATTAACTTTGATGTCTGTTTTCACTGTGAAGACAAAATAAAGTACAAAATTTTTTTTTTCCTTAATAAAGTATATTACATTAGCTTTAATTTGACATATATATAAAAGTGACAGACTTTCCGAAACACTTTCAAAAGTTAATTTTTTGTGAAAAAGTTATCATTTTAAATCCCCCAGTGGGCAGGTGGTAAAGGGACAGATTTATAAAAAAAATATATCAAATGATAGGTATAGACATCATGCATCTATAAAAAAAAATTATAATTTATAAAATGTTATGGCAGTTTTAAGTAAAAAAAATTGAAAAAATGTTGAAAATTAGCAATTTTTAAATTTGTAATTTTTTTGGAGATTTCCCTCATTTACGGGGAACGAGGAAAATTTTTTCAATTTTTGAGGGTACTATCTTCTACTAGATACAATTTGTGATCTTTTGACGTATCGTTAAAAGAAATCAGTTCAGTGAGAACTGAGAAAAAGTGGTAACAGACACAAAAAAAAAAACCACATCATAGTAAAAAATTAAACATGTAAAGTAAAATTTTAAATTGTGCTTCTATTAGATTGCTTATATTTTCAAACAAATACTGGTAAAAATAAAATAAAACATTTTTTATTTTATTTTCAAATTTTATAGATGTTTAATTCCTCAAACATAATTTTAATACTTCAGTTGTATAACTAAAGTATATAGTTATTATATCATAACTACTTTATTTTTTAGGTGAAGCTAGTCAATATTAGCAGTAATGACATAGTTGATGGCAGTCCAAAATTAATTCTTGGACTAGTTTGGAGTATAATATTACATTGGCAGGTACAATATAATTTTTATATTAAATTATTTTAGGAAAATTTATTTAATTATTCTTTTATATTGTGAATCTAATTTTTATTATATTCTAGAATATATGTGTACTTAGTCTTTGTATGCAATTTGTTATATATTTAATTTTTGTAATATCAATGATTGATATAAATGATAATAAATATACTCTATGTAAATACGAATATCTTAATATCTCTATTATATTGTACTAAATTATTAAATTTTACAAACTTTTAAGAAATATATTGTTACAAAAAACTATTGAAAAGGCTTTGCAATAAAAAACTTAATATTTTGTTTAGTTGCTTCTTACCGAAATAGATCGTTTTACTTCATGTTTATTTAAAAATTTGTGAATAATGATAGTAATTATATTTAGGTTGATTGTCATTTAAAAGAATTAATGACAGAATTGCAACAAACAAATCTTGAAAAAACTCTTATATCATGGTGTAGATGTAATTTAGAAGTAAGTAGATGATCAATATTTGTTATTTTATGTTATTAACTTTTTTTACAATAATAATTAATGAAAATAGGAATATGGAATAGATATTAAAAATTTTACCACTTGTTGGACTGATGGGTTAGCTTTCAATGCATTAATACATAAATTTCGATCAGATCTTATAGACTATAACGTAATTTTAAAACAACATTCAAATGTTAGGCTTGAAAATGCATTTGCAACTGCTTATGTACATTTAAACATTGAACGTCTATTAGATGTTGAAGGTGAGTTAGTATAAAAAAACTATGTATTTCTCATTGTGTTTAAGTATTTTATTTCTTTTTTTAGATGTTAACACTTCAGTTCCTGATAAGAAGTCTGTGATGATGTATGTCATGTGCTTATTTCAGCGACTGTCACAATATTCTGATGAATTGAGTGTTGCGAAATTTGATTCACAAATAAATGTTTGATTATTTACTTGTTACTTACCTATTATTTTAATTAAATATAAGTCAAATACCAATTACTAATTAATAGGATGAACAAGAATTCACAAAATCTGAAGAAAGACCTATCAGTATGTTAACAAATGTTTCTGTTGAACTTGGAGGATATCAATCAGCATTAGAAGAAGTATTAACTTGGTTGCTAGAAGCTGAAGATCGTTTACATCAGTCTGAAAAAATTCCTGAAGAACTTGAAAGCATTCGAGAAGTATTTCATTCACATGAAGTAAAAAACTTTTTCTGGTATAAAGTGTATTTTTTATTTTGTTTTATTGTATAACTTTTTTTAGAATTTTTTAATTGAACTCTCTCACCATCAAGATGGTGTTGGGGCCGTGTTGGAGGAAGGTGCTAAAATGTTATCTGATGGTGGATTAAATGATGAAGAAGAGGAAGAAGTTCGCATTCAAATGAAATTATTAAATTCACGTTGGGAAAAACTTAGATTAACAGCAATGGAAAGGCAAACTAAGTTAGTTTTTAAAAAAAAGTAAAAAGCTTTTGTTATGCAGTAACATGTATAATTTTTGATTCTTAATTGGAAGAAACACAGTCAGAAAAATGTCAGAACTAACCTATATTGTATACCTTCCTTTTTTTACTTTTCACTTAATTTAAATATTAACATTAGACCATAGCCTTTGTACCCCCTTAACATATTAACGTATATTTGTTACGATTAACATTTTTTCTAGGATTCATGATAATCTAATGCAAATTCAACAAAAACAATTAGATGAACTTAGACTATGGTTGACTCAGACTGAAGATCGTATATCGTATTTGTCACAATCAGCTAAAATGGATGTTGATAATTTACGCTCACAACTTGATGAACATTCATCACTTAGAGCTGATTTAAGAAAACAACAAGTCTCTGTTGATTCTTTATCTAAACTTGTCATAGTTATTGATGAAAAAAGTTTTCCAGATTCTGGTAATGCTCTAATAAAGTTAATTATATACAAAAATTCAAAAAGTAGAATTTTAAAAAATATAATACATTTTTTTCTTTTAATATTTTTTTAAAATATCTAAATTATTTTAAAGTTCATACTCAAATGGAAGATGAACTATCAGCTCTGGGGGAACGATGGGCTCATATATGTAAATGGGCTGATGAATATGGTATCAAACTACAAACACAACTAATGAAATGTAGTCGAATTACTGAGCAACTATCATGGTTACAATCTTGGTTTGACTCTAAAGAAACTATCCTAAAAAATATGGAATCTAAACATGTTACTGAAGTAGCTGAAGTTTTAGAAAGAATTAAACAACTACAAGTTAGAATTAGTTTACTGTAAATTATTTTGCCTAATTACTTATTAAATACAATGATAATATTGAATTTAGACATTGCGACATCAAATGTCAAGTCAGCAACGAAATATTAACAATCTTCAAGCTAAAATTCAAAGCTTAGAAGAAGAGTTTATGTATACTGAGCATTGCCCCTTTTCAGAAAGAATTGAAACATTACAAGATAGATGTGATGCGTTGGTCCAAATTATTGAAATACAAGCTTTAAGAGTAAATATTAAAAATTATTATTTTTAGTTCATCTACTTATAAATTTATTTTATTTTCACTTTTTAGATATCCAACGATGGCTTTGAGTTTGATTTAACAAATCATACAAGTATAGATCAACCCGATGAAAAGTTATTTGATGATAGCTTTGAAAAAAATTTAAAAACTTTAGATAGTGATGTATATATTATTGTACAATAATATTTTAAAATACTAAATTTATAACTTTTTTTTTACTAAAGGAAATTGGATCAAAGCGAAGGAAAAAAAATGCATCTCCTCCAGATGATGAGTATGATAATGTTGTACTAAATATTAGTAATTGGTTAAAACGATCCCAAAAACTACTTGATGAACCATTAGAAGCAGAAGAAGAAGCTGCTTTGTATGAAGATATTATGTCTGAATATGACAGCCAATTTTTGCAATTAGATTTTATCAGTAAAAAAGTAAAAGATTGTGAAAGTAAGATTATTATAAAATTGAAAAAATTAATAACTTAAAGTATTAAGAAAAATTTATTTTTCAGTCAATAAAACTCCAGTACCCAAACTTGAAAATTACACAAAGCTGTGTGAAGAATTTCACGAATTTGAAGCATTTTTAGAAATATTCAAGCATAAAGTGAAATATGATCTTGATAAAAAGCAAATAACTAAAGAAATGAACTATTTTAAATTAGTATTAGATGGATATGCAAAATGGCTAGATAATAAAAATTCTACTTATGAGCAAATTAAGGTTTTAATTATTGTAGAAATATTAGAATTTATTTTGAATATTTTGTTTTATATTTTAGATGAAATTTAAATCTTTAAAATCTTTAAATGATCTAGTTTTAAAATTAAACCTAAATCTTGATCAATTAAAACCTGATGATTCTTTAAGAGCTGAAATTCAAAAGTGTCTTGCTACTTGGAATTTTTTGAATGAAAAGTAATATAATGAAATATAATTAATCTATAATTTTAATTTAATATAAAAATAAATTCTTCAGGTTTTCAAAGTATGAAGAACAAACAAAACTATCACAAGAAGCTAATTCTAGTTCTAAGTTTAAAGAGTTAAAAGAAGAGCTAGCTGGTTGGATTAGTAAACTAGAAGGAGTTTTACTTGGAGAACCAGTGCTTATGAATGAATCAAAAATTTTAACAACTCAATTGGATCATTTAAAAGTATTATCACCATTGGACTTTTTAAATTATTTATTCTTCAACAAATATAAACTAATATTTGAAAATTTAAGGAATTACAAAAATCAATAATTGATCGACGAGCAACTTTAGAGATGGTTAATAAGTATGGACANAACTTTAGAGATGGTTAATAAATATGGACAAGATATCTTAAACAAATTAAACAATGGTATTGCTGCTGAAAGATTAACTGAAGATCTTCAAGATCTTAATACCCGGTGGAGTGATATTCCAGTATTATTAGATGAAAGGATATTAAAATTAAAAAAAGGTATAATATTTATGGATTGAAAAAATATTGATTTATATTTTTTATTAAGTATTTTAACTAAATAATTAATACTTTCTTTTATATTTACTTATAGAATTATACATAGTTTTAGAACTAGAATCCAATTTCAGAACATTAGAAGATTTAATGGAGCAAAGTGAAGATCTTTTTAATTATTACAATTCACAAAGTGATCAAACAGATTTGAAAATGATAAATGTATTGCTATTTTATTTAATTTGGTCAATTTTAAAAACCACTTGTTTAATTTTTTGAGATAAATATGACCCCTAAATTATATTAGACTAGTTCAAATCCAAAAAAAGGTCAAAAGTTATTAATAACTTAAAAATTAATTTGAAATTAATTTAATTTAGTCAAGTTTAAAAAATTACAATGTTTTCTTGTAATCCTATATTTGTAATTAACAATAAAAATCTTAGTACAACAATTACAACCTCATAAAATTCAATATCATCAGTTTTCTCTTTTTATTTAGTTTTTTTTTTAGAAACAATTCAGTGTTTTTTGCACCAACTCAATTTTATTTTAATAATCGATTCTTGCCATATATGTTTGAAATTAAACAAACTGACTTTTATATTTCATTTTTAGGATGTATGTGATTCAGTTTCTCAACTATATGATAAACTTCATGGGGACATGACAAAAATATTTGAAACAACAGTTGATAATGATTTTAAANGACATGACAAAAATATTTGAAACAACAGTTGATAATGATTTTAAAACTAAAACAATTCTAAAAATAGAAATTATTAAAGAAAAAATAAACAAAATTCATACATTTAAAGAAGAAATTGCTGTTCAAGGGTTAAAACATTTAGAAAAAGTAGGATTATAAATCTTTATTTTTCAAAAACCAAAAAAATAAAATGGTCACGAGAAAATTTAATAAACTTTTGAAAGATAAGTTAAACATTTTGAAAATACCCACAAATCATTAGAGATATGTTTATTATTTTGTTAGTAATTGAAATCTATAAATCTCTAACTTAAGTCGCTATATATCAAAAAAATTGATCTATATGATCAAACCTATTTCTTCTAAGTAAAGAATTAGTGTTATAAATTTGTATTTTATTATATTTTTAATTTTAACTCAAGATTTATAAAATTAAAAAAATTTTATAGGAATTTGCGGATGTAAAAAAGTGTGTATCAGAAGTTGATAAAAATCATACTTATCGCCAAAAAGATCTTATAAATTCAGCTGGTGAGCTTGTTAAATTAAAAAACAAGTATAATTCATTACATGATAAACTTCTAGAGAAAAAATCAACATTGGATAAACTGGGTAAGAAAAAATAAAAATATATCTAATTAATACATGTTAAACAATATTAATTTCATAATCATCTGTTTCATTTAGAACAATGTAATGATGATAATGTCAAAATGTTAGTATTAAAGTGGAATCAAGTATATGAAAGTGTTCACTTAATTCGCAATGAGTTACAACAAGATGTACAACTTCATTCAGAATTTAAAGGTATGCCATTTTAATCACAAAAGTTGTAAATATTTCAAATAATTAAATTAACTTGAAAATTTTTTTTTGATTTATTTTATGTTTTGATTTGGACATATAAAAAAAAACCTAATATTAAAATTAATTTTTGACTAATTACAGTTTTAATGTCTCAAGAAAACGTGTGGCTAGATAAATTAGATAAATGTCTTAAAAAAAGTATCAAAACAGTAGCTACTGATGCTGAAGAAATATCAGAAGAACTTGATGTAAGTTTTTATAAATACGTAACAAATTAAAAACATAAATTTTTAATATGATTTTTATATTTGTATATTTAAAAAAATGTATTTTTTGGGAAAGAATATTATTAATTTAGTATTTATATACACTCTGTATTCTTATAACAAAATAAAACTTTAATTTTAATAAATTATATCAATTATATTCTAATAATATTGATGTAATTTGTAATTATAATAAATTTTTTATCTTTTAGGACTTAGAAAATTGTTTAAGAAATCATCCTGAATCTAGAATAGAACGTTTGAATGAAATTGGTGCAATTTTATGTGATCATAATGTTATGACCTCTAGTATAAAAGTAGATTTAGCCAAAGTAACTTCTCGTTGTAAAAAGCTCACTACACAAGTATGTATTCTATCATCATTTTGACTAAAATCCTCAAAAAAAACCTCCCCAAAATAATGTAAAAAATTTTTAATAACTCTCTGAATTTTCAATTTTTATACAAACATCTTAATTTGTTCTAAAATAGTTATTTTATTATTAAGGCTGAAGATAAAGTGAGACGTTTAGAAGAAAACATAGAACAAACACAAAAGTCTGAAAATTGTATTGCTCAATTTCAACATTGGCTTGATAGTACAGATCAACAACTAACTTCACGCATTCAAAATGATTTTTCTCCTCAAGATATACCAAATGATGTTCAAGTTAGTTAAAAATCGTACACTGTTCACATTTTTTTCAGGGCTAGGAACCCTGAAAGAAATGTGGACAGAATTTAATGTAAATAGGATTTCATTTTTTCAATAATTTGTACCATATCTAGTAAATTAGTTTACTTATATTAAATTTTTTTTAAGAATTTATAAGGTTAATAATTTTAGAAATTGAAAGTATTATGAAATCGCTTTTAAAACCTTAACCAAATTTAAACTTTTTTAAAATTCAGTTTTAATTAAGGTTACAAAGGTAATCTCATAAAATTTTTGGTTTTTGTAATTATTTTTTTAACATGTACTAAAAAAAAACTTAGTATAAATGAACTAATTTACTAGTTATAAGAAAAATTGCATAAAATTGAAATTATTTTGGTTCCTAGCCCTGATTTCCTTAATTATAATTTTTAGATACTTTAATTAAAAACAAATGTATAACTTCACTAATGTGTTTATAAAATTTTGTTAATTTACAATTTTTATTCTAATTAAATACCTTTAGAGGCTCTCTGAAGAATTTCAAAACCAAGGTAAATTACTGCATGATATGGAACAACAAATTTTTAATTATGAAATAGCTAATAAAAAGGAAGTTGCCAATAGACTAAAGGACCAGTTATCATTTTTAAAAGTTTGTTTATGAACTAAGTATTATTAATACTACTATTTGATTTAAAAATATATATAATTTTTCGTTTTCTAGAAACGTTTTTACCAACTTGAAGAAAAATTCGAAAGATACCAATCACCTGGTGATTTAACAACTCGTACTTCAAGAGTGTTAAGAGAAATGCAATCAATTGAAAATACTATATGTTTATTAGAATTAGCATCTGAAGATGCTGCTAGTATTAAAGAACAATTTAAACAGTGTTCGGTAATTAATTTAACTGTAAAAAATAAATTTTAATATAAAATTTTAAATAAATGTTTGCAGAAAGTACATTCTACACTTGATAATTTAAACAATGAAGTTGAATTTATTATAAGTTCTTATAGTTCAAATGACAATCAAGTTCAAGTTGAAATAGTTAAAAACTTATACGCCAAAGTAAATAAACTTATTTTTTCTCTAGAACATTTTGTGATAAATTAATGAAACTTTTTAATTTGTTGAAAAATAAAATAAAATTATTTTTTGTAAATTATTATGATACATGCCATATTTTTTTTTTTTAGTTAATGAAAGATGTGAAACAAAAAAAAGGAAGATTAGAACAAGGATTAAATTGTCTAGAATTACTGGACACAAACATCAATATTTTGTCTGTGTGGATATCAGATGTAGAACAATTTTTAAACAAAAATAAAGATATTCATTTAGATGAAAGTGATGTAAAAGATCAAATAAAATTTATAAAAGTATATTTTTATTATTGTATTATTTTAATAGTAATAAAATACAATAATTTATTATTTTTAGGATAAAATAGAATCTGATGTTGTTAAATTAGAAGAAAATATTAACATTATCAATTCAACTTATAATGAATTTAAATCTCTTAAAGATCCATTGTGTGAGGATAATATTTATTTTGAACGTATTAATACTGTGAATGATAATTGGAAATTAAATATTGATAAATTGAATGAAAAACTCTCACAATTAACAGTAAGTTGTAATAAATGCTCTTATGAATGCATAATTATTTATAAATATTTTTTTAATTAAAATACTTAAGTACTTTCTAAATTAAGTAATAAGTTTATAAAAAGTCCAAATACAGTAGAACTCCAATTATCCGAACTCCGACCATCCGAATCGCCGATTATCCGAATCACTTTCAGAAAAAATCAGAAAAAAATTTGTCCAAAGTCCGCGGCGTCAGTGTAGGCACAACACGTGGTAAGAGTTCCCACTCCAGTTCCGGCGCATTGCAGTCACCTGTCATTGTTTGTTTTGATTAGTCAGTGAATGGGTCCCGGTCCCCATTAATTCGGATAATTGGAGTTCTACTGTATTTCATTATCCACTAATACTTAAATAGTAAATTAATTTAAACTGGTAAAGTTATTTTATTGATATTTATTGTCTTAGGATTTAAGTGCAATGACTAGCAATGTGAAAATTTCAAAAAGGGCAAGTAAAACAAAAAAGAAACCTCTTCCTGAAATCAAAATTACTAATGACAACAGTAATGTACAATCAAGTGCTTTATCAAAAACTGTTAATGAAAATAGTGATACTTTTAATTTGGCCCAAGACAGTAAATTGTTTTCTCAAGTATCTAAAGGAGATTCACAAATATTACTATCTACCATTCAGCCTAAGAATAATAAAGTTCAAGAGTGTGTTATAGTTGAAGTAAAAGAACATGAAATATTAAAGTCCAGTGTAATAAGCCACGGTAAAGTAACTGCAGAACATCTTTTGGTGCCTGTTAACTATGCAGAAATGGTAGAACTTTCTGAAGGCACAGAAACTGATACAGATGAAGAAAAATGGCCTCAAACTGTATATAGAAGAAAAAATTCAGAGAAAAAATCATGTTTGAGTCCATGTGAAATTTTAGTCAAACGACAAAAACTATCTTCTGAAGAATCATTAAAATCAAGCTTTGAAAATTTACAGAGTAAGTTTATATAAGATAGTTAGTGATATATGTATTAAGTGAATAGATATTTTTCTAATGAGTTGATAAATATTCAATGGTATTTACCCACCCATCAAAAATATGGCTTAGGACCTCCATCCTAGAATTTTCAATACTCAATGTGATTATGATGTTAAATTTAATGATATCATCTGAACTTTTTCTTTTTTACTTTAAATCAATAATAAAATAATAGATTTGTGCCTGCAACCATCCAATTTGTAAAATTTTTAATTATTTTTAAAATTAAAGTTTACAAAACTGTATAAGCTCTGCGATAGTAGTAGTAGTTTATAATAGTACTGTTTTAAACTATTATTTGTATTCATCAATTTGTAAGTGCAAATAATTTATAAGTAAGCTAGGCTGTGGTGTAGTAAAGTGGATTATTCAATCATTAATTTAGCACTGATGTTCAACTGCACTGTTTGCTATTGGTTCCTAAATGATCATAGAGGAACTTGATGTCAGATTTACATTCAGTATAAAATTCTATCAAATTATTAAAACAGTAATGATGATGATTCAAACTTATTTTATAAAACCATCTATTTTGTTATAACATTAAAATTATAATACCTACTGTTTCTATTTATTTATTACACCCACTAAAAATAATAAAATTTATTATAAAAATTAATGCTAATTATTTTTTAGAAAACTGTTGAACATAGTTATTTTTTAATATTAAAGAAAAAAATTACATTTTTTACAGATAAAGATTTTACTATGCCGTTGGAAGATGACCATGAAAATTCAGATTCATTATGTGTTAAAGTAAATAAAACTCATCATACAACTATAACAGCTTGGCAAAACCCTACATCTGATGATTACAAAGAACTAGTTTTACTCAAAGAAGTTGAAATGTCAAATACTTATAAAATCATTGGAGCTGATCAAGAAAAAAATACCTTGAATATTCCGAAAAAAATTGGAGAAGACAATGACAGTTTTTATGGTAGTGATAAAGAAACTGATGATGTAGTAATGTTTTCAGACGATGAAGGCAAAAGTATAAAGTTTGAAGATTCAAGTTCTTCTGATGATGAACTAACTAAGGTAAATTAAAAATTTTTATTTCTAAATTACTATTTACTTATTCTTTGATAGAATTTTGGTCACTTATATTTCTATTTTCCATCTTAATTATTTTGCTAATTAATTTAATTTAAACTTAATAATTTTCATTTTAAAATTCTATGGTTTTTTTAGCATTTATATACATATATTTTTAATAGTTTAGTTTTAGTTATTAGAAGTACGGACATAGAAATTGGCCAAGCACACAAATTTTAGCTCAATGTATGCACCCTATATCAAAATAAAAAAAGATAAATTATTTTTAATGTGCTTAATTAATAAATTATTCCAATTGAATATTTGACTCCTGTGCCTATTAGATAAAGATTCATTTGCCTTAAACTAATTAATAATTCACCATAAAATGTCCCACTGATCATTAAATACTACATTCCTTGTATTAATATTTTAGCTTATTGAATGATCTTCTATAGAGACTTGTTGATTTCATATTTTTGTTCCCATGAGCTTTCTTTAATTGAATCCCTAATTTTCATAAGATTATCCCTTCTATTAGTATGACCATCAGTTCCCACTAGAAGCTGAGAATAGTCCACTACAGTAGTGTTTGGTATTATGGTANGAGAATAGTCCACTATAGTAGTGTTTGGTATTATGGTAAGACTATATACAATATGGTGCACTTGGTGCCCTAGAGGTTCCCATAAGTATCAACTTCACCTTTCAGTATACTATCCTTAAGACAAATATCTCTTTCTTGGTATGGAAGGTTGGGAGTTTTTTTGCTGTTTGCATGTACCTATGTCCATGCTTAACAGTCTAAAGAATTATAAATAACTGGCTGTATGATCAATGATGAATTTTTCCACCCTTCTGAATAATTAAGGTCTGCAAGATTATCATTCCCATGATCGTTGAGAATCTTTTATAATAATATTTTTTAATAAGAATATTATTGTTATTTAAAGGAACTTAAAATTATAAAATCTGAGAAAAATGTACTAAATTTATCAAATCAATCAAATACCCATACAATAAAAACCATTCAGTATGCAGATATTGAAAAGTATGAAAACGAGGCTAAGATAATGTTAAGTAGAATGGAAACTACTCTAAAAGAATTACGCCAATTAAAAATGGAACCTGATCCAAAAAAACGTTTTGAGGCAAGTCACATTTTATAATTAACTTTATTTAAATTTTGGATTCTAATTAACAACTTAATGCATACATTTTATTAGTTTATTAAATCAGTGTATTTTATAGTTAATTGAACAAAAAGTGAGTTATATAGCTCCTGATGCTGCTACACTTATAAGTAAAGGAGATAGTCTTATACTTGCGAGCCATATAGATGATCCTTNTCTTATACTTGCAAGCCATATAGATGATCCTTCAAGAGCCAGTACATTATGTACATTAATTCAAGATAGGCTAAGAGTTTTGTGGACTCATATTATGTCTGAAATTGAGGTATTTGAACAAAATATATAAAATTCACGCGACTTAAATATTAATTTAATAAATTCTAACTTAGATTATTAAACTTCAAACGCAAGTTTTAGAAAAACAAATGGATGAATATAAAAATATAAAACTAAATATTGAAAATTGCCTAAACCAGAAACATAAAAATTCACAGGTAATTAAAAAATAGTCATTTATTTAAATAGTTAAAATAAAGAAAATAAATACAACTGATAGTAAGTAATAAAAATAAAATATATCAATAATTGGTTTAAAATGCACCTGTGAATAGTGTTAAGATTACTTTGACGGCCACTCTGCCAGTCGTAAGATGCTACTAATAAGGTTGTGCCAGGTTAACATCCGGTGTAAAATTTTTGTCAAAAAGTATGAGAAGTTCTGAAAAAAAACTTAGGCGGATAGTCCCATCTCGAATGTATGCCAAGCTGTAAAAACAGTTATAGAAATGAATGTTAAAGAGAGAAGAGGTAGAGAAAGACAAAAAATAGAAACAAAAAAGAAAAACTACAATTTTATTTTGATCAGGATTTTAATTTTTTAACATTAATTTATAGTTACTTCTATGTTGGTCTTACAGATTCTGGAAAGAGAAATTAATCAATTGTATAGTAATCTTTTAGAAATGAATGAAATAATTTTAGACATTGAAGTACTTTGCCANGTATTAATTTAATAAATTCTAACATAGATTATTAAACTTCAAACGCAAGTTTTAGAAAAACAAATGGATGAATATAAAAATATAAAACTAAATATTGAAAATTGCCTAAACCAGAAACATAAAAATTCACAGGTAATTAAAAAATAGTCATTTATTTAAATAGTTAAAATAAAGANTTCATTTACTTAAATAGTTAAAATAAAAAAAATAAATACAACTGATAGTAAGTAATAAAAATAAAATATATCAAGAATTGGTTTAAAATGCCCCTGTGAATAGCATTAAGATTACTTCGACGGCCACTCTGCCAGTCGTAAGACGCTACTAATAAGGTTGTGCCAGGTTGACATCCGGTGTAAAATTTTTGTCAAAAAGTATGAGAAGTTCTGAAAAAAAAACTTAGGCGGATAGTCCCATCTCAAATGTATGCTAAGCTGTAAAAACAGTTATAGAAATGAATGTTAAAGAGAGAAAAGGTAGAGAAAGACAAAAAAAAGGAACAAAAAAGAAAATCTACAATTTTATTTTGATCAGGATTTTAATTTTTAAACATTAATTTATAGTTACTTCTATGTTGTTCTTACAGATTCTGGAAAGAGAAATTAATCAATTGTATAGTAATCTTTTAGAAATGAATGAAATAATTTTAGACATTGAAGTACTTTGCCAAGATCAAAATTTTATAGATAAAATGATTTCAGAAGTTAAAAGTTTAAAAAAAAAGTTAAATAAACTAAGCCCATTATCACAAGAGGTAATAGTTTCCCTATACTAGTTATATTTTATATCATAGCTATATTTTTTACCTAAGTCTTTACAATTTTTTTTTAAAGTCTAAAGCAAATGTTCCTGATGTTATTGTCACTCAAATAAATGAGACAAAAAAGATAACAGGGTCAATTTTAAGAGAATTAAATGAATTACCACTGTCAAATGATTCTGTCTCTGTACAAGCCTCTAAACTCAAAGTAAATTTTAAATGTTGCATTATAAAATGATTATAATAATATTTATTATTATAAACATGATGTTTAGGAATTAAAAATGAAATCTGATTCACTTAAAGTAACAATTGGCAATTTCAATTTGAGAACTGTAAACAATGAGCCTTTTATTATTAGAAACTTTAAAAGAATAAGTGAATATTGGGAACTACTTCATAAATGTTTAATTGAAAGAACTGGGTAAGATTATTTATATCAATAAAACATTGTATAATTTATGAAAACTGTTTAAAATTATATACAATTTATAAAATGATTAGTTAAGTTATGTTTTTATCATGTTTAGAATTACAGTTTCAAGTAAAATAAATTAAAACAGAATTGTATTATATTAAAAATTAATGATAAAATTTTAGAAATACTTGGAAATTAAAGTGTTTTCTTATGTTGTAGGCAAATATCTAGTACTCAAACAGAAGTAAACAATTTACAAAAAAGTGGTAAAGAACTTTCAGAGTGGTTGGCCGAAATTGAATCTGATATGGCAGAAAATGATTTAACTTTGACATTACAAGAAAAAAAAACGAAACAGCGTGATTTAGAAAGACGTGTTTCATCTAGACACAGGTAAATGAGGCAAAATTTTAAAATGATTTATTTTTTCTATACCTTATTACTATTCAATAAATACCTATCTATTTCGTTGTTTAAAATGATTAATATCATTAAAAAAAAAAAATACTTCACTGACCATTGGATTAAATAGTATCTGTTTTAATTTATGCTAATTTGCTTTTTACTCAAACTTTTATCTTTTTAATTTATAAAAATAAAAATTTTATTTCTTATAAATAGTTATACAAAATCATTTTTAAACCAGTAAGTGTATAAAATTTTTGTTACTAGAACTGTAATCAGTTTCCTTAACTGTTCTCGAACATTATGGTCACATTCAAATACATTCCAATCAGAAGTTAAAAATCTCAGACTAAGATGGCAAGCTGTGTTAAATAAATTAACTCTTCAAAGAGAAAAGTATGTATTATTATTACAATTTAAAACTATTATGGTATTTTTAATACTATCTAAGGAGGCATACACCTGCTTAGTTAATGTAAAAATAACACTTACTTGGCATTATGTCAAATTGTAAAGATTCATATTATATAGCATCTTAAGTGATTTTATTCCCTGGTGTAATTTCACCAGTATAATCTCAGTATAATTTTGTAATTTAAAGTACTTTCTAATTTAATAAATTATTTTGTGATTTAGATTAAATGAAATGGATAAATCAAAATCTAATTTATCTAATGTGGTATCATCTACAAAAATCACCATTGATCAAACCTTAAATATGCTTCAATCTACTCAAGCTAACCCTTCAGAAACTGATTCTTTAAACTCTAAAATATGTCTACTTAAAGTAATTATTATTCATCTATTATATATAAAAAAAATTATAAAATATATTAGTATTTTTTATAATTTATATGTAATTAGTCTAAAGAAATTGAACTGATAAACCGCAAAAAAGACATTGATACAATGAAATCCACAAAATCAAAACAGCCAAATGACCTTGAATCAATTAAATCATTATTAGATCAGGTAAAGCTTATAATTATCTTTTATTTAAGTTTTATCAAAAAAAAATACTCCTTACATATACATACTATATGTTATCAAAATTATTATTAGCTTCAAAGTTTTAACATTTATATATATATATATGAAAAAAGTAAAGTACACATAGGTGATCTAACTAATATAACATATTAAACCCCGTATGAAGAAAATTAATACATGCTAAACATGTATTTTGAAAAGGTAGTAAAACAATATCTTGTTTTTGTTTTCTGCCTAGACAAATCTTTGGGAATTCAATTAAATGTAAAATAAGACAAACTGAAATCAATAATATTTACCAAAATTATTATATAATTTTATCTTCAATTAAAATTCAACTTTTTTGTTAAATCAATCTTAAAACTTAAAATTTTTATTTATTAAATTATTACTGTTTTATCAGAGAGAAGAATGAGAAGCTGTAAAAACAGTTATAGAAATGAATTTTGAAGGAAAAAGAGGTAGAGGAAGACCAAAAAAGAGATGAAGGGAAGTTATTGAATGCAATATGAGGACAGTTGATGTGAACTTTGACGATGTGGGAGATCGTGTCAAATGGTAGTTTAGGATAAGGGTGGACAAGTAGTTGGGATTAAGGCAAGGAAAAAAAAGTAGATTACTGTTTTATTAGAAATTGGCTATTAGTTGATATATAGATATTTTTTATACACTTATAATGAGTAAGGTATTTTTTTATTTATTACAGGTTATTAAAGATCTTTCAGAAAACTTGGTTTGCTTAAATGGTAAACTTGCTGCTTTGAATAAGTTTATAATTCAGTTAAAAGATTTAAATTCATGGGTATCATCCAAAATGGTTGAAGTTGAAGGAATTAAACAAAAACCATTATCTGAAAGAAGAAATGCTTTTGAAAATTTAAATGTAATTATACTGTGTAATTTTAATTTTTGCAATTAATAATCAACATTTTTTTCGGCTATAGGCAAATTTATTGGAAAGAAGTGCAGAAATAAAAGATATTTTGGAAAATTTTACAAATATAGAAAAACAATGTGAAGGAATTGGTCAACCAGTATCTATAGAACTACAAGTAAGATTATTTTTTCAGTGACTTGTATATATATATATATATATATATATTAGTGATGAGCATTTTCGAATATTTTAAAAATTCTATAGTTTATTTTTAGCATAAACTATTGAATAGTTCTTAAAACTATTCGAATATTTTTTGAATAACTATCGAATAGTTCGATAGTTACTATTCGATATTTCCCATCACTATTATATATGTATATAATTTTTATACATATATAGGAAATTGTTAAAAATCTAAGAGAAAATTGGATTCAACTTAAAAATATAATTGAAGATAGTATTAAAAAACCATTAGCCACATTATTTGAGATAAAAAAAGGTAAGCTTATATCTAATACTTAAATTATTAGTTAGTTTAGTTCAAAATAATAAAATATTAGTATAATTGTTACAAATAATTAAATTGAAGTTTCGCTTTTATATTGATACTAATCGTATAAAAAAACTTCTTGAATTTTTTATTATTAAAATGTTTATTTGATTTTTTCCCAATTCTAAATAAAATACTTAATGTAATAATTTTCTAAATTTTGAATAGTTCTAATATGTTTTTAAAATTTAAGGTCTAAGTCCCTTTATTCTTTCCTCAATTTTAAGTCTATTGTGATATATCATGATATGCATAGATATCAATTACTACAATGATAATATTTCAAATTTGTTTAAAAATTGAACATTTTGAAATCTAGTATCATAAATGTGTGAGGTTTCAAAACACGACTCATGTTATGAGGGCCTTGACTCAAATCATCCCGCGCTTAAAAAAATTTAAAAACAAGTCGATGAGCAAAAACTCTTGTTACAAAAAAATTACATACCCAAAAAATAAATTTATAAGTTTGTGCCAAGTTTCGATATTAAAACTATAATGTTTAAAATTATTATTGTGAAATTGTTCCTTAATTTTCATTTTTAAACTTAAGTTGCTAAAGTAATTATTGAATCTTATAGAAAAGTATATAAATAATAATTAAGCAGTAATTTTGGAACTTGTCAACTTGAAAATTCATCTATTGAATTACGCGAGAGTCTATAACCAATAGTTTTTAGACAAGATCCTTTTTTTTTATTTTAGGATATACACTGATTTATTGTCTTATACTCTTCAATATAAATATTATTTTTCTAAGGTTTACATTATTTTAAAAATCATTATAGAAGATATACGCAATATACCCGCNAAAAATGTGTGAGATTTCAAAACACGGCTCATGTTATGGGAACCTTGGCTCAAATCATCCCGCGCTTAAAAAAATTAAAAAACAAGTCGATTAGCAAAAACTCTTGTTACAAAAAAATTACATACCCAAAAAATAAATTTATAAGTATGCGCCAAGTTTCGATATTAAAACTATAATGTCTAAAATTATTATTGTGAAATTGTTCCTTAATTTTCATTTTTAAACTTAAGTTGGTAAAGTAATTATTGAATCTTATAGAAAAGTATATAAATAATAATAAAGCAGTAATTTTGGAACTTGTCAACTTGAAAATTCATCTATTGAATTACGCGAGAGTCTATAACCAATAGTTTTTGGACAAGATCCTTTTTTTTTATTTTAGGGTATACCCTGATTTATTGTCGTATACTCTTCAATATAAATATTATTTTTCTAAGGTTTACATTATTTTAAAAATCATTATAGAAGATATACGCAATATACCCGCGTATACCACCCAAAACATCACTGTCAATAACAAAGAAAGGTATTGTTATAATGCATTTATAGAATTTTTACCACACAAAAAAATACTTTAAAAAACTAGAAATCAATAAAAATATAATCAAATTTCTTGTTTGACAGTTATATGTATATTTTTAGTAAATAATATTTTGCAAAATAAAAATATTAGTAAATTCAATTTTTTTTTTTTTTAACCCTTAAACAGTTGCGTGGGGGTCTAGCATACCCCCACATAAATAAAAACGGATGTATTATATTGCATGAAAGGTGTACATAGATATAAATTTAGAAGATGGTTTTTATAGTAATATTAAAATATTTTCATAAATAAATTCGGAAAAAAAATGTATGACATAAAATATCTATCAAAGTTGAAATGGGTCATATTGACCCCCACGCGACTATGAACGTTATAATTTTTTTTTGGACTTGTATTTTTTTCAAAATATCGTTTTATCGTAAATGCAATGTTATAATCGATATAATATTGTGGAATTGGGATTATTATGTGGATCTGCCACCGTCTATGCAATTAAGTTTTAAAAATAAATAATCTATTGAGAATTTCCACTACTTGATGATACGGAACAAATACGAACTAAACATGTAATAAATACATCCCGTCGCAATGTGGACACATTGATTATCGGTGCCTCATTTACAATTACCACTATTCACATTTATCCCTCCTGACCCTACTCGTATTATAATAATTAAATTGTATTGTAATATTAATAATAAAAAAATTCAATTTTTTAATTGTTATCCATATTTATATATCATATGGTAACAAATTATGTCTTTGAATTAAAAAAAATGAACTTTTTTATACATATTTTATACTTTTTTAGAAATGGGGTCTAATAGACCCCCAACGCGACTATGAACGTTAAAAAAAGGTACGCGCCTGCTTAAGGGTTAATAACATCTCTTTCCATGTTTTTAAAATCTTAATCCCTACATTATATTTGTTTGTTTTTACTTATGTTTTATTTAGAAACGTTGAAATTCTTAGAATAATCATAAATCTCTACATAATAAACCTAAATAAATTTTATCCTTAGCTCTGTTTCATTACAAATTCAAATTCAACTGCAAAATTCGCATTTTATTTTAATAATAGAACGAATATCATCCATACTTTAATAAAAAACGAAATTCCTCATCTACATATAAGAGATAGATGCAAGTAACTCTCATCGTTAATACTATTTACTATACAACTTAATAGTTGATAAAAACATAATTTTTAAGTAACATTTCTGAATAATTACGAGAAAATACTATTGTAATTATAATTAGATAATAGTTAAATGTCTCTAATAAAACTTTATATAACAACGTTTCCACTGTTAGATTAACTATCAGAAGGAACTATTCTTATAATTTCTTTAGGAACAGAGCTTTACAATAAAAATGTTTAAAAAAAAAATCTTTCGGTTCAATAATATTTTTGGTAATCTATTTTAATAAATTAGCTTTGATAAATTTTAATTTTAGAGCTGTACTATGTAGTTCATAAATTAATCGGGTCAAAAAGACACTTATAAGAAATAATACCCATTCCGTGCACGTAAATTGAAGTGTGTATATATTTAAAGATACTTTGCCGGTTGTATTTATCCTTTGCTCTTACGGGGTAGTNTTGCCGGTTGTGTTTATCCTTTGCTCTTACGGGGTAGTACTAGAAGTAAAGTGCGAGAGACGTGGGGTAAAAGCCGTCAGCAAGTCTCCGCCTACTTGTGTATCAATCGATGAGTACCGCGGCCGCGGCAAAATCTCGCTCGCGCTACTTGTTCCGGTCCATCCACGCGTTGGTGGCAGCAAAATACTCTCGCTTCCCCTTACACCCTCAATTCGCCGGACTCTCAAACACGCGGCTTCCACTAACGCACTACAGTAATGTAATTCTAATTCGCATTGTACGTGTTACAGTTTGCTTCTTTATTTCTTTTTTTTCACGTTCATTTGCATACGATTTAATAAAATTAATTTTTTTTTATTAATTTTAATATTTCTATCACTTTTTAAATAAAATCTTCCTTTAAATTTTTTTCTTTATCAATGGATCTTAAATTATTAGTTGTAAGTACATGATACAACAGTACACTAATAACATCTGTCTCAATGTTAGAGAATCATTTTATTAAATGATGAATTTGTATTAAAGTTTAGTGTTAAATTAACATTTGATTAAAAATTTCTTTATTTTTATATTTATTTTTAAATTTTGGATGGTGAAATTATAGTGGGAATATGTTAAAGTATATATATATATATATATATATGAATGATGTGTGTAAACAAGAAAAGTCTTTAATAAAAATGATTTAAAAAAACTTTTTTTTCAAACTTTAAAGATTCAATTATGATAATTATAATAAAGTTTATTTACAAAATAAAAATGTACTTATTTATATAAATCAAATAATAGATGACAAAAAATTTGTGCTTTTTTTCACCAGTTAAAATAATTATATAATTAATCTAATTTATAAGTGTAATTTTTTAAACCTTCATTTTTGAAATTTTCTTTTAAGTGGAAGAAAGTTGGAAAAACTTAAGAAATGTTACTGCAGCACATTCCAGTTCTGGATTACAATCCTTTTCTTCTGTCAATTCATCTGATGCAGTTTTTAATTTACTGGCTAGCTTTGATAAATCTATTCTTCAGGTAACTAAATGAAATTAGATAAAATGATATTTTTAAAAATTCTTAATTTATAATTTAGATTTGTGACTGGTTAAAACTTGAAGAAAGTATGTTGCGTCAGCAGTCAGTAACTGTTGGTGATATCAATGATATCCTTCAATTAATTGATAAACAAAAGGTAATTTTTGTTGTTTATACTATAACACCATTAACCCTCTGGCTGTCACATATATGCAATAGCACTAGTCAAAGAGTTAATATACTAGCTTTTCTCAAATAAAATTGATTCCATTTATACATATTCCTAAATAGTTATATAGGGTAAGGCTGGATTAAGACGTGTTAGAATCTAGGAGTCAGAAATATTCATGAACCCTCACATACAAATTTTTGCTAATTTTTACCTAAATTATAAAATAATGAGTACAAAAAATTATCATCAATTTATTTTTGGCCAACCCCTATATATTTTATGAATCTATGTACCATTTTCTGCTAACCCTCTTAATCCAGTACTATGTTAAATATATTTGTAATAATAAAGCTCATAATATATTGTTTTTGTACTTAAATATTACTAAATATTTGAATAGTCAATAAGTTATTAAAAAATATTTATTTATGTATTATGTATAAAAATACTCCAAAAATATAAATTTTATTAAATTTNCTAAACATTTGAATAGTCAATAAGTTATTAAAAAATATTTATTTATGTATTATGTATAAAAATACTCCAAAAAAATAAATTTTATTAAATTTAAATTCACATGACAGAAACAGTATTGATCGATTATTATTAATCATTACATAAATATCATTAAACTTACTATTATTATTTAATTAGTACTTCATATTATAGACTATCATAACTAAATGATAATCATAAAATTGAGCAAGGTTTATTTTTATATTTTTTTAAAAGACAAAATTTTTTTTATTTTAATCTAATAAAAAAAATGTGTATACACTAATGGTAACTATGGAAATCCTATGAATAAGTTTTATTGTATGATTGTTATACTTATATGTACTATTAAAACTGATATCATTGACAATATTTTTACTATCAATGTTTTTATTCTCAAATATACTTCATTATTTAATATTAAAATCTTAAACCATTTATATAATCTTTGGAACCAACTTAGTGCTTACTATGTAAATCCACACTTTCAATAGTAAACATTTTTTTAAAGTAAAAATCTAAATTATTTGATCATTGTTTTTATTTGTTTTAATAGAATGTGTTAAGAGAATTAGAACAAAAGAAACCTCAGTTAGATGAACTTGTGCACACAGCAGAAAATCTTAAAGCTGATTCAAATCGTCAACAATTACATGGAAAAGGTTAGAAGCCACAATTTTCTTCCTTTTTTTTTTGTTTTACATTATTTTTCAAAAATTTGTGTGTTTTAGTTACCAAGCTACGAGAACATTGGGATGAAACCAATAACAAAGTAATGCAACGTAAAACTGAATTAAATGCTATGTTAGGAGATAGTGAACGCTATGATACAAAAAGATTAGAACTCGATAACTGGCTTAATCGAATGGAATCCAAGCTTCAAAAAATGCGTATAGTTGGAAACACTGCAGATATACTAGAATCACAACAAAGAGAGCAAAAAGTATTGTTATTATTTAAATTAATTTTATTATTTGAGTAACTATATTATATTGTTTTTAAATNTTTGAGTAACTATATTATATTGTTTTTAAATAGTTATTTATAATCGGTGCTTGAAACTTTATGTATTTTAAAATGTTGTTTAGGCCACATCAAACTTCATGATAATTTATCATAATTATATACAGTACCATAGAAATATTTGTGATTTAGAAGAGGGTTATCTCATTGGGTCATACCCCCATAACTAAATTCCTACATTTTTTTACATTGATTAATGTTAAGAAAAACAAACGAATATCTATTTATCATTGAATTATTCAGATTGACTAAAATAAACTTTATAAATATCTTGACCAAGTCCTGTTTATAATTAAGATTTAATTCAGGAGCCATAGATAAGTTTATGATAGATAAATAATTAAAATATCACTAAGTCACTTTTTTATGGCAGCATTGATTAATTACTTTGAAAATATATAAATGTATAACTCAGTATGAAATGCTTTATTTTTATATTGTTTATCATAAGTAAAAATGTTACAAAAAATAAATTTAAAATATTAGCTTATAATAAAAATAAAAACTTCTATGTTGCAAAATAAGTAATTGTGCACTCTACACAAAAAATTTGTTAGCTGATATTTAATTTAAAGTGATTTTATACACGGTTTTTGGAACAATCTAGTAAGATAAATGATCATATATATCATACCATAAAATATAATTATGAAATATCAATTTTATTTTATGTGTATATTGGTATTTAAATTATCTAGTAGTAAAGCTACTATAAAAGACTTAAAATTTGAACTATTTTAAAACAATTTTTTCAAATATGGTTGTCAAACCTTTGAAAATTATTAATAATGGTATTTTTTATAGTTTGATAATAGTTTTTTTAACTTTTATAAATTATTAAATAAATCAAAATGTTACAGTTTAGTTATCTAGTTTGTATAAAACACATAATGGTAATGTTTTTTGTGTAAAAATCCCTTAAGATAATTTTTGTTAAACTAACTTTAGTATAAAAGTACAGATTAATCCTCCTTTCATATTATTAAGCAAATTTTCTGGTATTTAAAATCTACAAAAATAATGTCTGTATATATATATATCTATTTCTACACTAAATTAATTTAAAATTTCAGACAAGTCTTTTTTTTTTCCACTTTAATAGTTTTATCTACATAAGTTAAAAATACATTGATAATTAAAAACTATATAAGTAAATAAATGTTTATTACAAATTACTGTTATTTTTTTAGACATTCCATGTTGAACTTCATCAATATAAGCATCAAATAGATTTATTCAATCAACTTACTCAGAAACTAATAGCAGTTTATCAAAATGATGACACGTCTAAAATTAAAAAATCTACTGAACAAATCAATCAAAGATTCCAAAATTTAAATACAAAGTAAGATCTTCATGCAAAATTTATTTTATATTAAATACTATACTAAATTTAAGTACCATAATAAGTTTTTTTTGTTAATTTAAAATGTAAGGTTTGATTAAATTCTAAATATTTAACAATGAAAAGGTATGTGAAGATTCTATTTACTTTATACAAGCAAATCTTTTATTTTAATAAATTATTATTTTATCTGATAATAAGTTATTGTTTATTTCTTTGTACAGGTTTTTAATTCTTGAACTTAACCACTTAATATAAATTATTATTATTAACTATGCTATTACTTAATTATTTAAATTTATTTTTAATCAATTATAAATTAGTATAAAGTAATTGATGGGTAACCAAATACGCTTGGTATGGTTTAGAGTTTAAATCATCCTCAATAATTGCTCATAATATTTTATTAAGTTGTTTTTTTATTTAATTGTAAAGTTATTAATTTTACTATTATTTTTATATAATTATGTAAATATACATAAAGAATTATACCATATATTTTTTAACATATTCCGTTTTTTTTTTTTTTTTATATATATATAATTTTAAATAATAAAAATATAATAAATTGATTTCGTAAATTTATAAATTTTATAATTAAAATAGCATCATAATTTATAAAAAAATACATATTATATTAATTTTTTTTGTAATTTTGTGTTTTTTAGTATTATAAGTAGAGGAAAAATATTACATTCTGCAATGAGCACTTTACAAAACTTAGATAAGTCATTTGACAACTTTTTGGGATGGTTGTCAGAAGCTGAATCGACTATGGAATCAATTGAAACTGAATTTGATAGATGCAATACACTAAAAAGAGATAGTTCTATTGCTATAAATCAGCTTAAGGTAATTTTTGCTTATAAAGAATTTTTCTTCAATATTTTAAATCTTAATCTAAAATAATGTATCAACTNTATAAAGAATTTTTCTTCAATATTTTAAATCTTAATCTAAAATAAAAACTTTAGTCTCAACTTCCATTAAAATAAAAAATCTGACATGTCGATTTTAGAAATATTTAGAACAAAAAGAAATATAATATATCAATGGTGTTTCATATGATAATCAAATTTTTAAAGTACAATAAATAAAACTTCCATTTAAAAATTAATTATAACTCTTTCATACATTAAAGAATACTTTTTCTCAACTCATACAATAAAAATCCCAAAACCGCTTTTTGTAACATCAGTTTTTGAAAATAATCGAACAATTGTATTATATTAATTCTCTATCAAATATTGAATTTTAAGTATTTTGAAGTAAAATTAAAAGCTATAATTATTAGCTTTTAATTGTTAATATTTCAAAAATATTTTTAACGTGAAAATAGCTTAATTATATTGAATAATATTTTTTGTTTTAATTAACAAATTAATTTTAGCTTCGATTCATAGCTGAGAAGGTATTGGTTTTACTATGATGTGTTTTGTTTTTTTTTTTATGTCTGTTACCACTTTTTCTTAGATCTCGCTGGACCGATTTCTTTCATCAATATGTGAAAAGATCACAAATTGTATCTAGTATTCCTTGAAAATCCCCAAAAAAATTACTATTTTTAAAATCGGTAAACTACGACATTTTTTAAACTGTATCCTCTTAAAACTGACATAACTTTTTGAAAAACTAATGAATCAAAATATTTTTTATATTGAAGTCTTAGGTATTTCTTTTTCATTTGATATAAATTTTTTGAAAATCTAACCCTTTACCTGCCTTCTGGGGGTATAAAAATAGCAATTTCTGTACAAAAAGAATAACTTTTTCAACTTGAGTTTTAAAAATGTTCCAGAAATACTCCGAGCTTTAAACATATATTAATATAAAGATTATGTTATATACTACTACTACTACTACTAGAAGTTCAAAAGAAAAATTTGTCCCCATGACCTATTTTCTATGTGCAAATAGCTCTGTAGTTAAAAAACATGGTATTTTTATGTTCAAATTGTATATTTATTTTTGTTTATTTTAAAATACTTTACACGGGTTTGTCATGATTCCACCAATTTTTATAAAATTTACGTGAAGCTATCTTACATTAAATATAAATTTAAACTTATTTTGTTTCCTAAAAGTTAAGATAAAAAAGGTGCTTTGAATTTTTGAACTAATTTAAATTGTCATTTTATGCTTCGAATTTATGTAAGACACAGTGGCTGCGTTGAATATATCAGAATTTTCTACGTTGACGTACGAAGTTTAACAAACCCCTCCTATCGAATAACTCTTTTACATTTTTTTTCTTAATTCTTTTTGAAGTCAAAATAAAATTTAAAGTTCGTTTAATTTATATTTCATTTATATAGTGTAACTTCCATGAATATCAAGGACACCACCACTGTAGTCTACCTTTGTGAAAAGGAATATCTTATTCATTTAAAAATATTTCACTATATGGTTTTTTTTGTGTTTGTCATTCATTTTTTTCATCTCTCACTTTTTAAACATATTAATAAAAAATTTTATAAGTTAATACATTAATTGATATATTTCTTAAATACTGGCCCCTCGATATTTAATTGTAAACGTTAATTATTNTGATATATTTCTTTAATACTGGACCCTCGATATTTAATAGTAAATTTCAAATGTGTACAAAACGAATTTGTGAAAGTAATCAGAGTTTAGTTAAATATTTGATATCTTTCTAATTTTTCAATTATGATATTATATTTTTCTTTGATAAAAAAAAACATTTTTATTCTGTCATCTGTTTTTTAACAGATCTCAAATTGATAATACTCATAGTATGTGCATGTCAGGTTATTTAATCGATTTATTCTCATGTATTGTACTGTTGAACTCATATTATTAGAATTATTTCGTTGTAAATGACATTTCTATCTTGTTGGTTTTTATCGTTTACATGATACATATTTTCAAGCTAGTTCAACAGTTTTATTATTATATTGCTGTTGTTAAGTAAAAGTTGGCATTTTTAATTTTCAATTAACTTTTAAGGCTTAAAAATTCGTCAGAATCATGATAAAAATTTTTTTTTTTTAATATTAGTTTTATGGAGAGAATTCAACTGAAAATCGTGTAAGCTATTTACTATTCTATTGACTACTATTAAAAAAAAATGTTATTATGTTAGTTAAAATTATTAATAACTTTGGTTAAATTTATGTAAATTTCATACAAAATGTATTAATTACACCAATTAATGTGAATATGTGATACATAATCGTCTTCAATTTACTATTTTGGTATTTTCGAATTACTATTAAAAAATAATTTAATAAAATTTTATTTTCGACTCAATTACTATTATTCGTTAAAAAAATTTTAGTATCTAAATTTTGTTTCGTCTTGGAGTAAATTTAACTATTTTTATACTTTCCGTATCCCCCTTCATAATCCAAACATCAAAGATTTTTCTAACATCTCGAATTCAGTAAAATTCGAGATGTTATGTCTGTACGCTCATCTTTTTAAAATGTTTGCTCGCATTGCAACCCAGAAGTCTAAAATTAAGATTGAAGACTTGGGTCAATAAAATGAGACATGTCTATTTTTTCAATTTGTTCAAGAGGTAAAAAAAATATATCTTAAAAAAGTTTTTTTATTAACTTGTGATACTGATGAA
>NW_026099572.1:32787960-32806490 GCF_025091365.1 Daktulosphaira vitifoliae | reverse complement strand
TTTTAAAATTAAACACTATCTAAAGATTTGCATCGAAGCGTTTATTTTTGATAGTGATTTTAATCACTATCAGATATCATTTACTTGATCCAACTATGCCACGTCACCACTGTGCCGCGACCCCCCTGTGCTGGGTTTTTTTTTTATAGATGCATGATGTAGCTTTTGGAATAATCCACCAATTTTTTAAAATTAAACACTATCTTAAGATTTGCATCGAAGCGTTTTTTTTTTATAGTGATTTTAATCACTGTCAGATATCATTATACTTGATCCATCTATGCCANAGCGTTTTTTTTTTATAGTGATTTTAATCACTGTCAGATATCATTATACTTGATCCATCTATGCCATGTCATCACTGTGCTGGGTTTTTTAAACTTTATTCTCTTAAAACTGACATAACTTTTTGAAAATCTAACCCTTTACCTGCCATCTGGAGGTATAAAAATAGCAAATTCTGTACAAAAAAAATAACTTTTTCAACTTGAGTTTTAAAAATGTTCCAGAAATACTCCGAGCTTTAAACTAATTTTATTAAAATAAAGATTATGTTATATACTAGAAGTTCAAAAGAAAAATTTGGCCCCTCGACCTATTTTCTATGTGCAAATAGCTCTGTAGTTAAAAAACATGCTATTTTTACGTTCAAATTGTATATTTATTTTTGTTTATTTTAAAATACTTTACAAGGGTTTGTCATAGTAATGATTCCACCAATTTTTATCAAATTTACGTGAGCTATCTTACATTAAATATAAATTTAAATTTATTTTGCTTCCTAAAAGTTAAGATAAAAAAGGTGCTTTGAATTTTTTAACTAATTTAAATTGTCATTTTATGCTTCGAATTTATATAAAACACAGTGGCTGCGTCGAATATATCAGAATTTTCTACGTTGACGTACGAAGTTTAACAAACCCCTGCTATCGAATAACTCTTTTACATTTTTTTTCTTAATTCTTTTTGAAGTCAAAATAAAATTTAAAGTTCGTTTAATTTATATTTCATTTATATAGTGTAACTTCCATGAATATCAAGGACACCACCACTGTAGTCTACCTTTATGAAAAGGAATATCTTATTCATTTAAAAATATTTCACTGTATGGTTTTTTTTATGTTTGTCATTCATTTTTTTCATCTCTCACTTTTTAAACATATTAATAAAATTTCTTATAAGTTAATACATTAATTGATATATTTCTTTAATACTGGACCCTCGATATTTAATAGTAAATTTCAAATGTGTACAAAACGAATTTGTGAAAGTAATCAGAGTTTAGTTAAATATTTGATATCTTTCTAATTTTTCAATTATGATATTATATTTTTCTTTGATAAAAAAAAACATTTTTATTCTGTCATCTGTTTTTTAACAGATCTCAAATTGATAATACTCATAGTATGTGCATGTCAGGTTATTTAATCGATTTATTCTCATGTATTGTACTGTTGAACTCATATTATTAGAATTATTTCGTTGTAAATGACATTTCTATCTTGTTGGTTTTTATCGTTTACATGATACATATTTTCAAGCTAGTTCAACAGTTTTATTATTATATTGCTGTTGTTAAGTAAAAGTTGGCATTTTTAATTTTCAATTAACTTTTAAGGCTTAAAAATTCGTCAGAATCATGATGAAAAAATTTTTTTTTTTAATATTAGTTTTATGGAGAGAATTCGACTGAAAATCGTGTAAGCTTTTACTATTCTATTGACTACTATTAAAAAAAAATGTTATTATGTTAGTTAAAATTATTAATAACTTTGGTTAAATTTATGTAAATTTCATACAAAATGTATTAATTACACCAATTAATGTGAATATATGATACATAATCGTCTTCAATTTACTATTTTGGTATTTTCGAATTACTATTAAAAAATAATATAAAAAAATTTTATTTTCGACTCGATTACTATTATTTGTTAAAAAAAATTTTAGTATCTAAATTTTGTTTCATCTTGGAGTAAATTTAACTATTTTTATATTTTCCGTATCCCCCTTCATAATCCATACATCAAAGATTTTTCTAACATCTAGAATTTTACTGAATTTGTGATGTTATGTCTGTACGCTCATCTTTTTAAAATGTTTGCTCGCATTGCAACCCATAAGTCTAAAATTAAGATAGAAGACTTGGGTCAATAAAATGAGACTTGTCTATTTTTTCAATTTGTTCAAGAGGTAAAAAAAATATATCTTAAAAAAGTTTTTTTATTAACTTGTGATACTGATGAAAAATGCTGCATTTTAGTTTTAAAATAAGTATAACTTATCCAATAACAATTAATGCTTTACCAATAACAATAACTTAAGGAACACATTAAATATTGTTTGAACAATGTCTTGTTGTTATTTCATAATTGAACGCTGCTCAATTACACTATGTGTTTTTTTAAAAAAATTCATATTACATCAGTCGATACAGAATTTTTTTTTTATATTTAATTTAATGAAAAAATGACTCTAATAAAAAGTATATATGTCTCTTGTTACCCCAATGTGTTCAATTGTTATAATAATTACTACTTACATTTAAGATTAAACTTACTATCAGTCATTGTTTAACTATTGTTTGTGTATAAATCACATACCACCCACTAATCCTATTCGTACACATACCGACCCTCGCTGGAAAAAAACACGAGTCGCGCGCCCCAGTCGCGTCATTGCGCTCATAACGGTCTGTTCGCACGCCGTATTGGACTTGTTCGTTTTTTTAGTTCACAGTATTGTCATCATCATGTCCGAATCTACTACGCGTTCGTATAGTCATAATACCAAACAAAAATTTACATCTGCGATACAACTGATTCGAAAAAACTCGCTGTATCGGTCAATAGCTCTACGTTTGGGAAATACACCCGTAGACGTACCAAAAAAAAAGGTGTCTTCTGAAAGTCTGGGCGATGACGGCGGTTTCGGTGATTGGCAGACTGAAGGCTTACCTGAACATTCCCATCGACGACCGTCGCCTTCGAGTGTCGTATCCAAATCAAAGTCCGATTATGGATTGACCAATAGTAACNAAGTCCGATTATGGATTGACCCATAGTAACTGTAATTCTTTGCGAAAACGGCGAGACTTGGATGGTAACGAAAAAATAGTAGAGGAAGCGTACCGTCGCGGTTTTTGCGATGGATCCACTACAGCCGACGTGCTTTTCGTAAGGCGTTCCACGGGGTCAGGTAACCGCCGAAGACGACCCAACTCCATCGAATTTACTAGTGATAGCTCTAGAAGAATGAGTTCGTCGTATACCATACCCAATGGTTTAAGTCATGAAGACAATGACGGTCGTGTCAGTACCACCCTTAAAATATCGCCTCGTCTTACCGTAACGCCGATAGTAGTGCACGGATCTTTGCCGAACAGTTCGCGATCTCTTAGACGCCGACGTCTGTCTTTACCCATTTCTACCACTGATTCCCCCAATGGTTACTCAACGCTTGGTTCTTCAAAATCCATCGACATGGAGTCGCCGTCGGCTACAGTTCCCACCAAAGCAGCGGTTTTAGCGCTAAACCAGTTGATCGAATGCTATCGAAATGGATACCGAGTTACCGATCATAAAATTGCTCTCATGTTGGACATTCTAGATACTCAGCAAAAGTTAGCCAAGGTACGCAAGATATTTTTGGGTACCATAAAATTCCAAAAATAATTCATTTTACAAATGTAGTAATATTTTGTAGTGATGTAACATGAACATAGCAAAGTATTGCTCTCTCAGGGTAAACGTAGTATGTTAACTATAATGAAAAGTAGATGTATTTTTTGACCATTAAATATGGTACGGAATGTATCACGACTATCGAAGTAACATTAGGATGAGTATTAAACTTCAATCCTAATAAAAACATTCCCTCCGAAAGTGAGTATTTCGGATAAAATCGCTTGCCATTTTTAGTCATATTTGCATAATACATACCATTTGGCCGCGTTGTCTGAAAGTATTTTGGCGTTTCGTTGGGAAATCATGTCGAAGAAAAACCACTTACGCGTACTGAGTATAGTGTACTCTCTATTTATGTAGTTGTATCTGGAAATGGGTATTATATTGAAAAGGAAAAACTATTCCCACCCGACTCGATCGGAACGCTGTGGGTTTTACCGCCGATAAAATATTTAGGTAACTCGTTTAGTTGTTTTCCTAAAGTTCCAGACTATTATTGTGAAATAAAAAACTTTGTTTTTACGTTTTCATTATTCATCATACTAACTCAGTTTGGGCAAACGACAATCAAAACCGTTGGCTTTCTCAACATTCCCTAAGAATATTAATCCTATTTGATTAATAACAGTCACAATCGAATCTGCGTGGAATTAGTTTAATGGTTTCTCTAAGATAATATCAATTTATATTTAACATCGACTCAATTTATTAATAGTGACAGTTTGGCCAATGCAGTGGAATCTGAGTCCGAACCGTTTAAAGTCTACGATTTTAATTAATCGTCCATCCCATTTGATAATAAATATTGATAACTAAAGATAGAAAATTATAAATTGATATTATTATAGGATTAATTAAGAATAATTAAAACATAAATTTTATTTTAATCTAACGAGACTTATAAGTTTTGGTGTAATATTTCAAAGATATATTATTCATATAATTAAATCATTTGTTTTCCTATTTAAGGTTCGATTAAATTCTAAATATTTAATAATGAAAAGGTATGTGTACATTCTATTTACTTTATACAAACAAATCTGTTATTTTAATAAATTATTATTTTATCGTGTAATAAGTTATTGTTTATTTCTTTGTACAGGTTTTTAATTCTTGAACTTAACCACTTAAAAAGCTATAAATTATTATTTTTAAATATGCTATTACTTAATTTTTTTAATTTATTTCTAAACAATTATAAATTAGTAAAGAGTATTTGATGGGTAACCAAATGCGCTTGGCATGCCCTAGATCATTAAATCATTCTCAATAATCGCTCATAATATTTTATTCTGAGTGTAGTTATTGCAAATGAAGTCTAGTAAAACACTAGTTATAAAAATTGTCATAAAGAACATGATTTACGTGGTAAATAAGCATATACAACATTTTACGAGGAACTAAATTATCTTATAACAACGACTTACAGACATAACTATGCATTATTTATGTTTACGAATGATTGTCAAAAAAACATTACCCTATTGTCATTATTTTACGTTTTTTCGTATCTGCATTGTAGTCCTTATTTTTTAAATAAATTAGCTTAATTAAGCTAATTTTTTTGTTTCTAACCTCTTTTAAACTCAACATACTTTTTAAAATCTTGTAATGTATTATTTTATAATTTATTAGTTGACTTTTCTTCCGTTTTATTGAAATTCTATTGATATTTTTGAGGAATATTAAAAATAAATTAAAAAGCAAAATATGCAACTTGAATTATATCCCATGTTGGTTCAAGTTTACTCATCCTTTGCGCACTGTTTCTCTTTAATTGTTAGGTATGTAATATACACGGCACATTTTTATTTTAAATCAACGGTATAAGCGAGAAAAAGAAGCTCTCTACATAAGCATCTGACCTTGTTGTTTTTCCATATTGTTAAACGTTCGTTTATATGAAACGCAATATATGACTTTTTACGCGTTTTTTTTTTTTAATTATTTACCTTTATATAGTTTTTGCCACGAGAATGTCAGAAAGTTTGTTAAAAACTAAATTAACACTTGTAATATATAGTAAAAGTCTTTTTTTTTTTTTTTTTTTTATTGTATATAATTTAATGTTTAGTAATATTATATTTTAACCATGATATGAGTAGTCCCACTGTTTGGTAGGGTAATACAATTTTTTTAAGTAATTTTATTGTATTTAAAATTTAGCAAAAACAAATACTTTTCTTTCTTAAATTTCAAAAAAATTATGTCAACATATTTTAAAAATTACCTCTTCACATTTCAAAGCACTTCTCATAGTTGATCCTTACGCGGCGAATCATTAAGTGTCATTGTTCAAACTTTGTGGGATTTCATAACACTGTTCGCAACTAAAATATTTTAAACTATAGAAAATTTTACCATAATATAAAATAATAATAGATAGTAGATAATACGCGATTTATAGTATGGAGTTTTTCTCTGTGCTAAAATACAATGAATAATAATTATATGTATACGAATATACGATGTCAATGAAATTTTTTTTTTGTTTACATATTATACTTATTTTTAATTGGTTAGTATAATATTTAACCTTAATTTATACAATAACATTACGGAAAATTATAAATTTCTTGATTTTACTTGTCATGAACTTCATCATATAATACATTTACACTAAATGATTTTTTAATGATTTTTTTTTTACTTTTCTAACTTACAACTAGATTTTAAGATTGCTCAATTCCTGTAATCATGTTAAAAAATATACAGAATTGTCTACCTCTGGGAGGAATGCAACTCCTGTTTCCCTATGGTTATCAAATTGCTTATATTATACTGTTTTCTGTTGTTATGCTCTTCGTCGCTAACCTCTCGGTAGTGCTCCCTCGAGAATATCTGTGACGATGTGACGCCTTAAAATTTAATTACTTACACCTATATTGCAGCCATACGATGTATATTTATACAGCGAATAAGTGCGATTACCTGTCCCGAGAACTGCTTCCAATTTACATTACACGCATGTTCGGCTTAATCAATTATTAATCTATGTTTGATTAGCCTCGATAGTGTTAAGTTTTGAAAAAAAATTAATATTTTACAGTAAAACTTTACTTGATTACTTTCACCTCCAGTTAAATGAATATAAAATAAATAGATACCATATCTAATACAAATAAGCTTTTAAGCCATCTACTATTTTAAACTGTCATTATTGATTCTAAATAATGTAAAGATTAATTTACTCTATAAATACATTTGGTAAAGAATGTCGGTTCAATTTCAAATGGAAGATAGCATCTATTTTATGACTAGAAGAACATAAACCGAGAGCCTAGTAATAGTTTAACATTTAACCTTAGACCCAATAGAAGAGCTAGGACATGATTGTTTTTTAAGGATTCATAACGTTCGGACAACTTAATTAACAAATATGCATTGGCGCTTCTTTCTTTATTCAATTAACACTTATTATAAAACTACAGAAATAATTAGAGTTGCTCAGTTATTGCGTACAAATTATTATACAAATTTTACTTTATATATTACGTTTTAAAGTAGTTCACGTATCTACAGAAAGTGGCCTAGTCGAGAGGGAGGTTAAAAGTCTGTAACTCCCCTTTGACTAATTATTACTATAAATTTTATATGAATTTGGCACTAGTAAGATTATGTGAAAAGCCAAAAAAAAAATAAAGCTCCTAGCAAAAATCCTGGTTACGCCACTACCCGCAGACACGTAAAATTGGACTCCTAAAAAAGTTCAGTAAATTAGTCGATTTCATTTTATTTTGAAATCAAATTATTTTCAATACTATGAGTGTTCCACGGTGAAAAATATGAGAGATAGAACCCATATGGGTATACACACACACACACACATATATATATATATTTCAGAAGGGGTTGTAATTTCTTACGTACGTTTCCCAGGACTAAACCCTTAGAATGCCACTAAACAATGCATTAAGGCTATTTTTTTTTATATTTTTAATTTATTTAAACCAAAATCAAAATTTGTATAGTTTCATCTTTAAAAGGCTTCTTCCTATAAGCTGAGGAGGTCAAATTTTTTACAATTCTCATGATTAGTTGTATCATAAAATAAATATTTTTATTGTTTTTGATTTATCAATAAATTAGTTGAAATGTTTAAAATTTTTTAAAAAAGGATTAAATTAAAAAATGTTTAATAAAGTATAATTTTTATTTTATGAAAAAAATAATGGCATTTAAAAACTTCATATACACAAATGGTTGTTGTTACAAACCTTTGCTTATATTCATTTCACGATAAGCTTATGCTTAGGCTCATAAAATATATCATTGCAATGCTGTTATTACTATGTAGTATATTTAATTTGTTTACGAATGTGGTTTGCAGTGTAATTATTGACATTATTATTGTAAAAATATAAGCATCATAATGACTAATTTAAAATAAATACCCCATTAATGATGAAAGTTTAAGACATGTTGAGACCTCTCTACCTTTAACGTAACACAAATGAATATAATTTATGTTCAATGATAAGTAAAATTTTATAACTTAACCGTGNATGGTTTGCAGTGTAATTATTGCCATTATTATTGTAAAAATATAAGCATCATAATTACTAATTTAAAATAAATACCCCATTAATGATGAAAGTTTAAGATATGTTGAGACCTCTCTACCTTTAACGTAACACAAATGAATATAATTTATGTTCAATGATATGTAAAATTTTATAACTTAACCGTGAAAACAATTTTAAACAGTAGAAATGTATGTTATGAGGACCTATTTTTATTCATTGTAGATTATAGTATCGTTACACTATCTATATTATAAAAACCATGCTTCCCCGAAAGTGAATATACTTTCTGGACGTCACCTAGTTTTTTCATCATAAACAGAGTTTACTACTTAATATCAATTTCTTTCGTTTCAAATCCTATCAATTTCATATATATTTTATCAGTTATTTTTGAGGATGGATACTAGATTTATTAGATTAAACTATGAGTTGTTAGCCGAATTTCAACAATTTGAAAAAGTACGTGATCCTATAACAATTTAAATCGTTAAAACTCTTTAATATAATAAATCTTTTTTTTTTTTAAATTAGAAAGGAACTTAAAAGGACAAAATCTTGGACTACTATTTTTAATTAATTGTCGAATGTTTTTTCTAATATATTTGTGTATTTAAATTTAGTTTTACTTAGATTTGAAATATCCGTTGTTCATTTTAATTGAGTGTTTAATTTTTTCCCTTATCATCGATTTATTAGTAATCATGCTATTCCCCTCTTAATAACTTTTAAAACCAAATCTGGTTGATTATTTCATTAGATGTATGTAACTCGAGTTTCCTGATATAAAACTAAATAACATACTGACCACAAAAATCATGAAATTCTATCTATAAATTACTAAGCTATAAATAAACTTTATTCGTTATTTTTATTAAATATACGGAAATCATTTTCATACTAATTTAATTAAATACTTAGTTACTGCAAATTTTATTGGTAAATTTATGAAATGTAATATAAAATTAAGCATATATTATTAAAGTGCTATATAGTATATAGAGTATATTTAATAAGTTGTTATATAAAATATTTTATAATCATATTTAAACATGAACAAAAATATTTTAAGTAAAAAACAAACTATAATAATAAAATATATATAACAAAAATCACAAGTGTATATAGGTAAAACTTTTTTCAGTGCTAGATTAAGTAATTTATTAACCCTTTATATGATATAAATTATTTATATATTAAATTATATTTTAATGATAAATTATATGTAAAATGTAAATTTTAATTAATTAAAATTTCTATAGGAATTACAACGTGAGATGGAAACAAAAAGTCTTTCTCTAAATTCTCTCGACAACGGAGGAAAAAAACTTCTTGGAAATCTCTCCTCGCAAGAAGATTCAGTAATGCTTCAAAGGCGTTTAGAAGAAATGAATCAGCGTTGGAACCAATTGAAAAATCGCTCTAACAATATTAGGTAAAGTGTACATGTAGTTACATTTTGAAATTATTTGTCTATCTATTTATNTTTAAATTATTTGTCTACCTATTTATATTAAATATCTTACTGAAATGATATTACTATTATTTTTTTTAATGATATCAAATATTCTTCATTTTGTTTTTATTATTACTTTTTTGCATACCCAGTGTAAATTGGAACGTGCCATTTTATGTTTGTCCCTCGAGGCTTGTACACCCTGTTAAATCTCTCATTTATGTTATATGATTGTAATTTATAATTCCCTAGTAACTCATATAGTACCGTATGATATTGAAGTAATTCCGTCGGGTCGGAATCATATTCAACTTTCCCCTTTAATACATTATGTATCATGAACATGACCTTTTGGATGATTTATCTATTATGTAAAGTCAAAGTTTAACTCTTAAAATTATTAACACTCACTAATATTTTTTTAGGTTCTAATAAAATCTGTAAATTATCTTTTCAAAAAGTTTTCTAATTTTTGATTCTTTTTCATTGTCATTTTATCGCCTAAAGAGTAAAAAAAATTAAATAACTAAATTTTATTAAAAAAAGTTAAATTTTCAAGGTCGTGAGTTAAAAACCACTTGAATGTTCTAATAATTAAATACTTTGTGCATCTTGATATTAATTTTATTATAACAATAAAGTTATAGAAGCATTATAAAATAGAATTATTGTCATACGTCTCATAATGTGTCAAATAATCGGCGAATAATAGGGTGATTCTATTTAAAAAAACTGGAAGTTCATAAAAATATTTAATAATAAAATTTGGATTTACAATAAGAAAAATTGTGATGTTTTTATTTTCATTATATTGCACAATGCAACTTAATTTTTAATTATTTTTCATTTAAAGCCTTTTTTTTTTTAAGAACTTTACTGAGCTTAAATTATTTTAAATTCAATTTTACATAATGTAAATTACATTGATAAGATTTATTGATTAATACATGATAATAGGTATTATAATTATCAAGGAAAACCCAATAATACTTATGCTAATTTATCATTTTTTTTTTTTTAGAAATCGTTTAGAAAATAACACTGAACATTGGAATGCTCTACTATTATCATTAAGAGAATTAGTGGAATGGATAATAAAAAAAGATACAGAAATATCTAGTTTTGGTCCCTTAGGTAATGATTTGACTACATTACAAAAACAAAAGGTAATAAAGTAGTTTTGTTTGTAATTCAATATTTCTAAAAAAAATGTATCTATCTTAAGGATGATCATAAAGGATTTCATCGACAATTGGAAGAGAAAAGACCTGTTATTGAGTATAACTTACGTAGCGGCAGGCAATACATAAATATAGAATCTCAAATTACAGCCTCAGTAAAAAATGAAGGTAAATAATGATCTCATATGACTTATATTCATAAGACTCTTTAAAAGTAATTTATTTATTTATTCAATTTTTTTAATTGAAATAAAGGCTGCAACAACAAAGGCCATTGGCCTTTGTGATTACATGCTTATCAAGTGTATATCACAATAAAATGGCTATTTAAATAATTAGATTAAGTTAACAATGAGAGTGAATAAAAGTTGATCACTAGCACATAAGTTATATAGATATTATATTAAGATAAATAGTTTGGTAGCCTTGAGGAATTTTGTCATTTTTCGTACAGAGTTACAGTCTTGTTTCAGATATTGGGAGAAGTGGCGAGGTATCCCATGTGCATCTCTTTAATGTTCATACTTTTAAGAATTTGTGAGAATATCTTTGACAGAGTTAGTTATTCCACAAATCTCGCATATCGGTGGAGTGCTGATGTTCATTAAATACCCATGAGTTAGGTGTATGTGTCCAATTTTGAGTCTGTTAATGATGACTTGGTGTCTGCGTAGTATAAATACGGCCATTTTTGGTTGTTTTTTTTTCATTTTATGTAATTTAGTTTCAGTGCTTATTCATTCTTGTTGCCATAAAAATAGACATTTTTTATTACTGGTTGATTTGTTGTCTTGGATAGTGCATGAAGGTGTTATTGCTATATTGTCAACTTTTGCAGTTTCCTTTGCTATTATGTCTGCCTTTTCATTTCCTTGGATTAATGAGTGCTCTGGGTCCAATATCATTTTTATAGATATACCTTTGTGGTGTATTGAGTGGACTGTTTTTGTATTAAATTGACTAGAAAGTTTGAGTTAAATGTATTATCTATGCTGGTAAGTGCACTGCGAAATTCGGTTAAGATAATTGAGTCTTTGATATTGTTTTCTTGAATATATTCAAGTGCCTTCAGTTATGTATATAAAGAAATTTTTTAGTAACTTATAGGTCTTATAGGAATTTTCAAGTATCATAGATAATTCTACTCCTTTTTCCATCTTAGATGCATCAGTGTATAATTTGTTCCAGTTTTGGTAATTGTTCATAAGTTCTATAAATTTGTTATTGTAAATTATTTGAGGGGTTGAGGTTTTAGCAAGTGGTGTAGTTCATAGTTGATATCTAATATATTTACCATGCTGGGAATTTTAATTTATCAGTTCTTATAATTTTAAGAGGGGGAATGCCAGATTTATAACTTATACATACTATAGCACTTGATTTGAATGCTCCTAGAGCATAATGTATGCCAGCATTGTGCATAGTGTTAAGTAGTTGATTATATTAGAGAAGGTATAGCAAAAGACAAAGGATCCATCTCCAATTTAAAAAGAATTAGTGATTTATAATTGGTAAATAATGTTTTCGTAGAAGCACCCCATTTAGAGAGTATGTGCAATAAATTTGATTAGGTTGAGTTTAGTAACAGATTTTTTCTTTTAGATTACTCTCATGTTGCTTCCAGCTGCATTTGTGGACGAATGTAAAAAGTTATTTTACTTTATATTAAAATAGTTATTTTTTTCTTTATTATTAAAAAAATTTTTGTTAAAAAGTAAAAAAAATTTTCTATAGATTTAAATAATACTGGAGATTCAAGAGGATATCGAAGTGCGGAAGAACGAGCTCGTGATATAACAATAAGCTTAAAACGAGAAGTTACCAGAGTATCAGATCAATGGAATTCTCTCCTTAACCGTTCAGACAAATGGCAGCAAAGTTTAGAAGAAGCAATCACAGTAAGTCTAAAATAATTTTATTATAATAACACTATGATTCTTTACTACAGAATTTGTGTTTGATCAGCCAAAAGTAAATTATTTTAATATTTAAAAAAACCCAGCACAGGGGGGTCGCGGCACAGTGGTGACGTGGCATAGTTGGATCAAGTATAATGATATCTGACAGTGATTAAAATCACTATCAAAAATAAACGCTTCGATGCAAATCTTTAGATAGTGTTTAATTTTNTGGTAATAGTCCATTTGTATACTTTTCAGGAGAACAAAAATAAAGTTATAAATTTTTATTTTTTTAATGGTAATACAAAACTAGATACTTAAATATTAGAAAAATGAAAACATTTTTTATCAAATGGATTTCATTACTTAATGTTACAGCTTATGGGTAATCAAATCTAACCATAAGATCAAAATTAATATAAAGGACTATTAACATTTTTCCCTTTACACTTCATTTTATAAAAGTTGTTTTTTTTTTTGTCATTAATATTTTTTAATTTTTACACACCTATTATGTAGGTATTAATATAAACGCTAAACAGCTCTGGGTAATAAACTATTTTTACATAATAGCCATGTGTTATTAGTACAGTAGCCAATAATTGATTTATATTTAATTTTGTACAACAAGCCAATTTGTAGTTTGTAAGTTCTTTTATGATCATTTTATTATTTTCTTAACAGAAAATGCAAGTATTTCAAAAAAGTTTAGAAGATAGTTCTTCAAAGCTTGCCAGTTTAGAGACTATGTATAAATCATGTTCGATTTCAAATCATGGTGATTCAACAAGATGCCTGCAAGAACTTAGAGTAAGTTTAAAAGTACATTATTTATACTATATTTGCTCACAATTTAAAATTAACTGGGGTCGTATTATTAACAATAAAATATAGTATAATATTTAAAGGTTAATAAATAAATTCAGTAGTATATTTTCAAATAATTGTAAGGTTTTACATAAGAAAAAACTTTTTTACTTCCTTTAAATTATATCAAAATTAGGAATTTTTTATTTTGAAGTGTTTTAATCCAAGAACCACTTCTTTCATTAATACGAATACATAAAAGTGTTTGTTAAGTTCAACCTCAATAAAAGTACACCTTAATCATATATTTATATTTAAATATTATTTTTATTAGCAATTTGGAGACAAATTAAATCCAATACAACAACGAATAGAAGACTTAAATGATCAAGCTAGTTTACTGTCATCAAAAAATTTTACTATATCAATGTCAAATAAAAATTTGTTGCATGAAATTAACAATAGGTGAGCCAAATATGCAATATTTTATAGATAATATGTATTTCATTTGTTTATTTTAGTAATTTAAAATTCTTTTTTATTACTTGATAGGTGGAAAACATTACAGCTTTCCATGGATGATAAGTACAAACAGATTCGTGATAATGGTAAAATTGGTTCAAGTAATAGCAATGGAACATCACCTGCAAGTTATAGTGAACCATCTACTTCTTTGTTATTAAGTGGTTCTGTGGAGCCTCCTTGGGAAAGAGCTACTACTTCTAACAAAGTGCCATACTACATAAAGTAATGAATAAAACATAATAAACTTAAAAGTGCTAGAAATGTTAAAAAACTTAATATAATTACTCTAGCCATCAATGTGAATCAACCAACTGGGATCATCCTAAAATGGTTGATCTTATGTCTTCTTTATCAGACTTCAACAATGTAAGATTTTCAGCCTACAGAACAGCTATGAAATTACGTAGAGTTCAAAAACAAATGTCTTGTAAGTATTTTTGTTTTTAAGGAAATAACATATTTTATAACTATATAATAACTATCTAATGTAATGTGTAATGTTTTGTAATAAAGTTTTTAAACTAAGAGATTAAAACAAAAATTAGTTTTGACACAAATTTGGGAATATTTTAGGAAGGGTAAAAATAACATTTTTTTTAAATGTTTTTTTTTTTGTATTATTTTTAGTGAAAAAAAATTAGTTAATTTCTTGAATTTTGAGATGGGAGAACACATGAATTTTCGATAATAAAAATATTAAATAATTGTTTATTACTTAAATTATGTGATAATAATCCATTAAGATGTGTTTAATTTTAAATTATTGTCATTGAATTTTTTTGCATAAATGCATATTTTAATAATTTTACAACAACATTATTAATATTAATCTGTTTTAGTACATTTATTATCTCTGGAAGCTGCTGTTGAAGCTTTTGATAATCATGGACTACGTGCTCAAAATGATAAATTAATATCTGTTTCTGAAATGCTTACAATTTTAGGATCGATTTTTGATACTCTAGCATCCCAGCATCCATCTTTAGTTCATGTTCCATTATGTCTTGATTTATCTCTGAATTGGCTGTTAAATGTGTATGATAGGTAAGTATTTTTATTTAAGCATTTTATTTTTAATTTCAATTGTTAATATTTTTTAGCCAAAGAACTGGTCAAATTCGTGTACTGTCATTTAAAGTTGGCTTGGTACTTTTATGTAAAGGACATTTAGAAGAAAAATATCGATACTTGTTTAGGCTAATAGCTGATCCAAATAGACAAGTTGATCAACGCAAATTAGGTCTTTTGATACATGACTGTATTCAATTGCCCAGACAATTAGGTGAAATTGCATCTTTTGGGGGTTCAAATATTGAACCATCAGTGAGAAGTTGTTTTCAAAAAGCTGGTAAAGATAAAAATGTCATTGAAGTAAGTTTCAAAAATTTTTTTTATTTAATATATATACAGATTCATTTTTAAATTATTTTTTGTTTACAAATTAGGCTATGCATTTCTTAGTTTGGTTACAACAAGAACCACAAAGTATGGTTTGGCTAGCTGTTTTACACAGATTAGCAGAATCTGAGTCAGCTAAACATCAAGCTAAATGTAACACTTGCAAAGCTTATCCAATCATAGGTTTCAGATATCGTTGTCTCAAATGTTTTAATTTTGACATGTGCCAGACATGTTTCTTTTCTGGTTGTAAAGCAAAACATCACAAGTTAACTCATCCTATGCAAGAGTACTGCTCAACAACTACATCAGGCGAAGATGTACGTGACTTCACTCGTGCTTTGCGTAACAAATTTAAATCAAAACGATACTTCAAAAAACACCCTCGAGTTGGTTATTTACCTGTTCAATCAGTATTAGAAGGTGATGCTTTTGAAAGTCCTTCTCCTTCACCACAACATTCCAATACTTCTTCCACACTACCTGATGTGCACAACCGTTTAGAAATGTATGCATCACGTTTAGCAGAAGTTGAATACAGAACACGAAGTAATTCTACACCAGATTCGTAAGTATTGAAAAAAATTTTTTTATTTTTTTTTTTAATAATCATCATTTTATAGGGAAGATGAACATCAATTAATAGCTCAATATTGTCATTCTTTAAATGGTACTGGATCTGAAGCATTGTCATCACTTCCCAGAAGTCCTGTTCAGATTATGGTTGCTATAGATGCAGACCAAAAACAAGAATTAGAAACTATGATTAAGTAAATATCTATATCAATTCAAAGTATTATAAAAATATTTTTTTACTGTTGGAAACATGAAAGCTTAGGAATAATTATGCCAATAGACTCGGTTTGAACTCAGGTAGAGACCTTGCTGTCTAGGCAAAAGCTTTCTTACTAAGCTTCCTGGTGGTTATACTTAATCCTCCACTCCTAAGTTTCTTAAATGGTTTATAATACTCTGTTATTTAATTTTCAATTTTTATTTTATTAGAGAACTAGAAAATGAGAATTCTCATTTACAAGAAGAATATGAAAAACTTAAAACCGGTTCTGGTAATAAACTACCTCTCAATATAATAACATCTAATAGAAATGGTGAAATTGATATGGTATCAGAAGCAAAAATGTTACGTNAAATTGATATGGTATCAGAAGCAAAAATGTTACGTCAACATAAAGGTCGTTTAGAAGCACGTATGCAGATATTAGAAGACCATAATAGACAACTTGAAGCCCAACTTCAAAGACTTAGGCAGTTGCTTGAAGAAGTATATTTAAATACAGAAATAATTAATTATCATACATATTTATAGTTAAATATTTAATTTAATACATAATCATTATTATAGCATTTAATTATTTTAAAATCACTATTGTGAAACATTAATACATTTTTAATATTTTTAGCCTGCTACATTACAAACAAGATCAGTTACAGCTTCTCAACTTGTTAATGATTCTTCATATCAATACTCCAAAGACTCACCAGGTATACTGAAATACAATTACTAAATGCTACATAATTTTACATTATTTAATAAAACAACAAAATTTATTTTTACAGGAAACACTGGTCGGAATACTTTAGAGAGACCTCCTCCGCCACCCATATCATCAACCCAACATTCAGTTGGTAATCTACATCATATGGCTGGTAAGTTTTAAAAGTATTTATGTAACTTACCCTATGTTAAGTGTAAAAAGGAATATTACTTAGAATTTAAACTTAGACTAATTTTTATGAGAACTATTTTACAATTAACTCTTAAGTATAACATTAATAATATATAATATATATTACATTAAAATATATATATTTTGCGTTTATTAATAGAAAGTATACTAATTTATCACTTTATTATTAAAAGGTATGGTTGGTTAATTGATTTATCATAAATCACTCAATTACTCTCAAAATAAATACAATATTGAAAAAAAAATTTGCTTTTTTGTTAGTTATGTATTTTTATTTATTTACCAACTAATAATTACTTTTTACAATCATCCCTTAAAACTTNCTAATAATTACTTTTTACAATCATCCCTTAAAACTTAAAGGGGTGTCAACTTTATTTTTTTTAATGGCAATATACATATGTAACAAGCTTATAAAATAGGAAATAATGTAATTAAGAAAATTACTGGTCAATAACAATTTTTGGACCACTACTTTAGAAGTTGTTCTCATTTTTATACTAAGGAGGGATGAAGAGTACAGCTGGGAAATAACTAATGAAAAAAATATCAATACCCACTCCTCCAAAAATTGATATTGACCAATTATATTCTTAATTACATTATTACCTATTTCATAAGCTAATTAAATATGTATGTTGATATTTAAAAAAATAAAGTTGACATAGCTAGTCTTACTATAGTCTTAAAGAACTTCGAGGGAGTATAACATGTAAAAATGAAAAATGAATAAAAAAACAACTGATTTTATAAAAAATTAATTATATTTATTCATAATAACCAATTCACCAATTCAATTTATGTTTAATTTAAACCAATAATCAATATTTGTAAAAATTTTCACTTTTGTCTACTGTCCTAAGACAATAATTTATGTTTCAATATTCTAATTATNTGTCCTAAGACAGTAATTTATGTTTCAATACTCTATTTATTTTGAGAGAAATCGAGTAGTTTATGATAAACCAATTACTGTGTATATACTTTTAAAAATCTTTTCATGACTTATATTAAATTATTTGATCTTACTTACATTTAAAATTTATATTATTTAGCTAATCGTGGAAATGGAAAAAAATAGGTTTGTATATTGAAATTTAATTATGTTTTATATATTTTTATACATTTATATATTTTGTTTAATTGGGAATCTAACACAAACCTAACTTTTTAAACCAATAAACGTCTGTTGATCAATATATATAATTGGCAATTATAACTCACTTTAAATATTTATAGCTGTTTTATTAATATTTTATACATATTATCATACCAGGTGATTTAGGAAAAGTTGTATCAGAACTTGTAACTGTCATGACTACTGAAGAAAACAAAATATATAAA
>NW_026099572.1:32777826-32787860 GCF_025091365.1 Daktulosphaira vitifoliae | reverse complement strand
TGACCTTTTGGATGATTTATCTATTATGTAAAGTCAAAGTTTAACTCTTAAAATTATTAACACTCACTAATATTTTTTTAGCTTCTAATAAAATCTGTAAATTATCTTTTCAAAAAGTTTTCTAATTTTTTATTCTTTTTCATTGTCATTTTATCGCCTAAAGAGTAAAAAAAATTAAATAACTAAATTTTATTAAAAAAGTTAAATTTTCAAGGTCGTGAGTTAAAAGCCACTTGAATGTTCTAATAATTAAATACTTTGTGCATCTTGATATTAATTTTATTATAACAATAAAGTTATAGAAGCATTTTAAAATAGAATTATTGTCATACGTCTCATAATGTATCAAATAATCGGCGAATAATAGGGTGATTCTATTAAAAAAAACTGGAAGTTCATAAAAATATTTAATAATAAAATTTGGATTTACAATAAGAAAAATTGTGACGTTTTTATTTTCATTTTATTGCACAATGCAACTTAATTTTTAATTATTTTTCATTTAAAGCCTTTTTTTTTTTTAAGAACTTTACTGAGCTTAAATTATTTTAAATTCAATTTTACATAATGTAAATTACATTGATAAGATTTATTGATTAATACATGATAATAGGTATTATAATTATCAAGGAAAACCCAATAATACTTATGCTAATTTATCATTTTTTTTTTTTTAGAAATCGTTTAGAAAATAACACTGAACATTGGAATGCTCTACTATTATCATTAAGAGAATTAGTGGAATGGATAATAAAAAAAGATACAGAAATATCTAGTTTTGGTCCCTTAGGTAATGATTTGGCTACATTACAAAAACAAAAGGTAATAAAGTAGTTTTGTTTGTAATTCAATATTTCTAAAAAAAATGTATCTGTCTTAAGGATGATCATAAAGGATTTCATCGACAATTGGAAGAGAAAAGACCTGTTATTGAGTATAACTTACGTAGCGGCAGGCAATACATAAATATAGAATCTCAAATTACAGCCTCAGTAAAAAATGAAGGTAAATAATGATCTCATATGACTTATATTCATAAGACTCTTTAAAAGTAATTTATTTATTTATTCAATTTTTTTAATTGAAATAAAGGCTGCAACAACAAAGGCCATTGGCCTTTGTGATTACATGCTTATCAAGTGTATATCACAATAAAATGGCTATTTAAATAATTAGATTAAGTTAACAATGAGAGTGAATAAAAGTTGATCACTAGCACATAAGTTATATAGATATTATATTAAGATAAATAGTTTGGTAGCCTTGAGGAATTTTGTCATTTTTCGTACAGAGTTACAGTCTTGTTTCAGATATTGGGAGAAGTGGCGAGGTATCCCATGTGCATCTCTTTAATGTTCATACTTTTAAGAATTTGTGAGAATATCATTGACAGAGTTAGTGATTCCACAAATCTCGCATATCGGTGGAGTGCTGATGTTCATTAAATACCCATGAGTTAGGTGTATGTGTCCAATTCTGAGTCTGTTAATGATGACTTGGTGTCTGCGTAGTATAGATACGGCCATTTTTGGGTGTTTTTTTTCATTTCGTGTAATTTAGTTTCAGTACTTATCCATTCTTGTTGCCATAAAAATAGACATTTTTTATTACTGGTTGATTTGTTGTCTTGGATAGTGCATGAAGGTGTTATTGCTATATTGTCAACTTTTGCAGTTTCCTTAGCTAGTATGTCTGCCTTTTCATTTCCTTGGATTAATGAGTGCTCTGGGTCCAATATCATTTTTATAGATATACCTTTGTGGTGTATTGAGTGGACTGTTTTTGTATTAAATTGACTAGAAAGTTTGAGTTAAATGTATTATCTATGCTAGTAAGTGCACTGCGAAATTCGGTTAAGATAATTGAGTCTCCGATATTGTTTTCTTGAATATATTCAAGTGCCTTTAGTTATGTATATAGAGAAATTTTTTAGTAACTTATAGGTCTTATAGGAATTTTCAAGTACTATAGATAATTCTACTCCTTCTTCCATCTTAGATGCATCAGTGTATAATTTGTTCCAGTTTTGGTAATTGTTCATAAGTTCTATAAATTTGTTATTGTAAATTATTTGAGGGGTTGAGAGTTTTAGCAAATGGTGTAGTTCATAGTTGATATCTAATATATCTGACCATGCTGGGAATTTTAATTTATCTGTTCTTATAATTTTAAGAGGGGTAATGCCAGATTTATTACTTATACATACTATAGCGCTTGATTTGAATGCTCCTAGAGCATAATGTATGCCAGCATTGTGCATAGTGTTAAGTAGTTTATTATATTAGAGAAGGTATAGCAAAAGACAAAGGATCCATCTCCAATTTAAAAAGAATTAGTGATTTATAATTGTTAAATAATGTTCTCGTAGAAGCTCCCCATTTAGTGAGTATGTGCAATAAATTTGATTAGGTTGAGTTTAGTTACAGATTTTTTTTTTTAGATTACTCTCATGTTGCTTCCAGCTGCATTTGTGGACGAATATAAAAAGTTATTTTACTTTATATTAAAATAGTTATTTTTTTCTTTATTATTAAAAAAATTTTTGTTAAAAAGTAAATAAAATTTTCTATAGATTTAAATAATACTGGAGATTCAAGAGGATATCGAAGTGCGGAAGAACGAGCTCGTGATATAACAATAAGCTTAAAACGAGAAGTTACCAGAGTATCAGATCAATGGAATTCTCTCCTTAACCGTTCAAACAAATGGCAGCAAAGTTTAGAAGAAGCAATCACAGTAAGTCTAAAATAATTTTATTATAATAACACTATGATTCTTTACTACAGAATTTGTGTTTGATCAGCCAAAAGTAAATTATTTTAATATTTAAAAAAACCCAGCACAGGGGGGTCGCGGCACAGTGGTGACGTGGCATAGTTGGATCAAGTATAATGATATCTGACAGTGATTAAAATCACTATCAAAAAAAAACGCTTCGATGCAAATCTTTAGATAGTGTTTAATTTTAAAAAATTGGTGGATTATTCCAAAAGCTTCATAAACTGCTAGTTCCTTATTAATATCCTGATTAAGACAAAGTATGTAGAATAAAAAAGAGATCATTAGAAAATAGTATTTCCCATAAAAAAATTATATTGATCAATACACTTTTCAATAAGTTATAGCATTATAATGTTAAAAATGTAAAAAATAAAATTGAGAATTTTCACACAATAATAGCATTTGGTAGCCATTTTCACCTTGAAGATAAAATAAAGTCCGAAATTTTTTTTTTCCATGATAAAGTATATTACATTAGCTTTAATTTAAGATATATATAAAAGTGTCAGACCTTCCGGAACATTTTCAAAATTTAAGTTAAAAAAATTAATTTTTTGTGAAAAAGTTGTCATTTTAAATCCCCCCTTGTGGGCAGGTTAAGGGTTAAATTTATGAAAAAAATATACCAAATGAAAGGTAATGATATTATGCATCTATATAAAAAAGAATTATATTGATATGTTTATTTTTGAAAAAGTTATGGCACTTTTAAGTAAAAAAAATTGAAAAAATTTCGAAAATTAGCGATTTTTAAATTTGTAATTTTTTTGGAGGTTTCCCCCTTTTACGGGGAACGAGGGAATTTTTTTCAATTTTTAAGGGTAATGTCTTCGACTAGATACGATTTGTGATCTTTTGACGTATCATTGAAAGAAATCGGTTCGGTGAGAGCTGAGAAAAAGTGGTAACAGACATAAAAAAAAAAAAAAAACACATCTTAGTAAAACCAATACCTTCTCAGCTTCGCATCGAAGCTAAAAAATACTTTTTCTTATTATAAAAATTTTTATGAAATAGACTTCATCATATATTTAAAAGGTACAGTGAAAAAATGGTAATAGTCCATTTATATACTTTTCAGGAGAACAAAAATAAAGTTATAAATTTTTATTTTTTTAATGGTAATACAAAACTAGACACTTAAATATTAGAAAAATGAAAACATTTTTTATCAAATGGATTTCATTACTTAATGTTACAGCTTATGGGTAATCAAATCAAACCATAAGATCAAAATTAATATAAAGGACTATTAACATTTTTCCCTTTACACTTCATTTTATAAAAGTTGTTTTTTTTTTTTTTTGTCATTAATATTTTTTAATTTTTACACACCTATTATGTAGGTATTAATATAAACGCTAAAGAGCTCTGGGTAATAAACTATTTTTACATAATAGCCATGTGTTATTAGTACAGTAGCCAATAATTTGAATAGCCAATAATTGATTTATATTTAATTTTGTACAACAAGCCAATTTGTAGTTTGTAAGTTCTTTTATGATCATTTTATTCTTTTCTTAACAGAAAATGCAAGTATTTCAAAAAAGTTTAGAAGATAGTTCTTCAAAGCTTGCCAGTTTAGAGACTATGTATAAATCATGTTCGATTTCAAATCATGGTGATTCAACAAGATGCCTGCAAGAACTTAGAGTAAGTTTAAAAGTACATTATTTATACTATATATGCTCACAATTTAAAATTAACTTGGGTCGTGTTATTAACAATAAAATATAGTATAATTGTAAGGGTTTACATAAGAAAAAACTTTTTTACTTCCTTTAAATTATATCAAAATTAGGATTTTTTTATTTTGAAGTGTTTTAATCCAGGAACCACTTCTTCCATTAATACGAATACATAAAAGTGTTTATTAAGTTCAACCTCAATGAAAGTACACCTTAATCATATATTTATTTTTAAATATTATTTTTATTAGCAATTTGGAGACAAATTAAATCCAATACAACAACGAATAGAAGATTTAAATGATCAAGCTAGTTTACTGTCATCAAAAAATTTTACCATATCAATGTCAAATAAAAATTTGTTGCATGAAATTAACAATAGGTGAGCCAAAGATGCAATATTTTATAGATAATATGTATTTCATTTGTTTATTTTAGTAATTTAAAATTCTTTTTTATTACTTGATAGGTGGAAAACATTACAGCTTTCCATGGATGATAAGTACAAACAGATTCGTGATAATGGTAAAATTGGTTCAAGTAATAGCAATGGAACATCACCTGCAAGTTATAGTGAACCATCTACTTCTTTGTTATTAAGTGGTTCTGTGGAGCCTCCTTGGGAAAGAGCTACTACTTCTAACAAAGTGCCATACTACATAAAGTAATGAATAAAACATAATAAACTTAAAAGTGCTAGAAATGTTAAAAAACTTAATATAATTACTCTAGCCATCAATGTGAGTCAACCAACTGGGATCATCCTAAAATGGTTGATCTTATGTCTTCTTTATCAGACTTCAACAATGTAAGATTTTCAGCCTATAGAACAGCTATGAAATTACGTAGAGTTCAAAAACAAATGTCTTGTAAGTATTTTTGTTTTTAAAGAAATAACATATTCTATAACTATATATTAACTATCTAATGTAATGTGTAATGTTTTGTAATAAAGTTATTAAACTAAGAGATTATAACAAAAATTAGTTTTGACACAAATTTGGGAATATTTTAGGAAGGGTAAAAATAACATTTTTTTTTAATGTTTTTTTTTTTTTGTATTATTTTTAGTGAAAAAAAATTAGTTAATTTCTTGATTTTTGGGATGGGAGAACACATGAATTTTCGATAATAAAAATATTAAATAATTGTTTATTATTTAAATTATGTGATAATAATCCATTAAGATGTGTTTGATTTTTAATTATTGTCATTGAATTTTTTTGCATAAATGCATATTTTAATAATTTTACAACAACATTATTAATATTAATCTGTTTTAGTACATTTATTATCTCTGGAAGCTGCTGTTGAAGCTTTTGATAATCATGGACTACGTGCTCAAAATGATAAATTAATATCTGTTTCTGAAATGCTTACAATTTTAGGATCGATTTTTGATACTCTAGCATCTCAGCATCCATCTTTAGTTCATGTTCCATTATGTCTTGATCTATCTCTTAATTGGCTGTTAAATGTGTATGATAGGTAAGTATTTTTATTTAAGCATTTTATTTTTAATTTCAATTGTTAATATTTTTTAGCCAAAGAACTGGTCAAATTCGTGTACTGTCATTTAAAGTTGGTTTGGTACTTTTATGTAAAGGACATTTAGAAGAAAAATATCGATACTTGTTTAGGCTAATAGCTGATCCAAATAGACAAGTTGATCAACGCAAATTAGGTCTTTTGATACATGACTGTATTCAATTGCCCAGACAATTAGGTGAAATTGCATCTTTTGGGGGTTCAAATATTGAACCATCAGTGAGAAGTTGTTTTCAAAAAGCTGGTAAAGATAAAAATGTCATTGAAGTAAGTTTCAAAAATTTTTTTTATTTAATATATATACAGATTCATTTTTAAATTATTTTTTGTTTACAAATTAGGCTATGCATTTCTTAGTTTGGTTACAACAAGAACCACAAAGTATGGTTTGGCTAGCTGTTTTACACAGATTAGCAGAATCTGAGTCAGCTAAACATCAAGCTAAATGTAACACTTGCAAAGCTTATCCAATCATAGGTTTCAGATATCGTTGTCTCAAATGTTTTAATTTTGACATGTGCCAGACATGTTTCTTTTCTGGTTGTAAAGCAAAACATCACAAGTTAACTCATCCTATGCAAGAGTACTGCTCAACAACTACATCAGGCGAAGATGTACGTGACTTCACTCGTGCTTTGCGTAACAAATTTAAATCAAAACGATACTTCAAAAAACACCCTCGAGTTGGTTATTTACCTGTTCAATCAGTATTAGAAGGTGATGCTCTTGAAAGTCCTTCTCCTTCACCACAACATTCCAATACTTCTTCCACACTACCTGATGTGCACAACCGTTTAGAAATGTATGCATCACGTTTAGCAGAAGTTGAATACAGAACACGAAGTAATTCTACACCAGATTCGTAAGTATTGAAAAAAATTTTTTAATTTTTTTTTTTAATAATCATCATTTTATAGGGAAGATGAACATCAATTAATAGCTCAATATTGTCATTCTTTAAATGGTACTGGATCTGAAGCATTGTCATCACTTCCCAGAAGTCCTGTTCAGATTATGGTTGCTATAGATGCAGACCAAAAACAAGAATTAGAAACTATGATTAAGTAAATATCTATATCAATTCAAAGTATTATAAAAATATTTTTTTACTGTTGGAAACATGAAAGCTTAGGAATAATTATGCCAATAGACTCGGTTTGAACTCAGGTAGAGACCTTGCTGTCTAGGCAAAAGCTTTCTTACTAAGCTTCCTGGTGGTTATACTTAATCCTCCACTCCTAAGTTTCTTAAATGGTTTATAATACTCTGTTATTTAATTTTCAATTTTTGTTTTATTAGAGAACTAGAAAATGAGAATTCTCATCTACAAGAAGAATATGAAAAACTTAAAACCGGTTCTGGTAATAAACTACCTCTCAATATAATAACATCTAATAGAAATGGTGAAATTGATATGGTATCAGAAGCAAAAATGTTACGTCAACATAAAGGTCGTTTAGAAGCACGTATGCAGATATTAGAAGACCATAATAGACAACTTGAAGCCCAACTTCAAAGACTTAGGCAGTTGCTTGAAGAAGTATATTTAAATACAGAAATAATTAATTATCATACATATTTATAGTTAAATATTTAATTTAATACATAATCATTATTAATCATTAATCATTATTATAGCATTTAATTATTTTAAAATCACTATTGTGAAACATTAATACATTTTTACTATTTTTAGCCTGCTACATTACAAACAAGATCCGTTACAGCTTCTCAACTTGTTAATGATTCTTCATATCAATACTCCAAAGACTCACCAGGTATACTGAATTACAATTACTAAATGCTACATAATTTTACATTATTTAATAAAACAACAAAATGTATTTTTACAGGAAACACTGGTCGGAATACTTTAGAGAGACCTCCTCCGCCACCCATATCATCAACCCAACATTCAGTTGGTAATCTACATCATATGGCTGGTAGGTTTTAAAAGTATTTATGTAACTTACCCTATGTTAAGTGTAAAAAGGAATATTACTTAGAATTTAAACTTAGACTAATTTTTATGAGAACTATTTTACACTTAACTCTCAAGTATAACATAAATTATATATAATATATATTACATTAAAATATATATCTTTTGCGTTTATTAATGGAAAGTATACTAATTAATCACTTTATTATTAAAAGGTATGGTTAGGTAATTGATTTATCATAAATCACTCAATTACTCTCAAAATAAATACAATATTGAAAAAAAATTTGCTTTTTTGTTAGTTATGTATATTTATTTATTTACCAACTAATAATTACTTTTTACAATCATCACTTAAAACTTAAAGGGGTGTCAACTTTATTTTTTTTAATGGCAATATACATATGTAACAAGCTTATAAAATAGTAAATAATGTAATTAAGAAAATTACTGGTCAGTAACAATTTTTGGACCACTACTTTAGAAGTTGTTCTCATTTTTATACTAAGGAAGGACGAAGAGTACAGCTGGGAAATAACTAATAAAAAAAATATCAATACCCACTCCTCCAAAAATTGATATTGACCAGTTATTATCTTAATTAGATTATTACCTATTTCATAAGCTAATTAAATATGTATGTTGATATTTAAAAAAATAAAGTTGACATAGCTAGTCTCACTATAGTCTTAAAGAACTTCGAGAGAGTATAACATGTAAAAATGAAAAATGAATAAAAAAACAACTGATTTTATAAAAAATTAATTATATTTATTCATCATAACCAATTCACCAATTCAATTTATGTTTAATTTAAGTCAATAATCAATATTTGTAAAAATTTTCACTTTTGTCTACTGTCCTAAGACAGTAATTTATGTTTCAATACTCTATTTATTTTGAGAGAAATCGAGTAGTTTATGATAAACCAATTACTGTGTATATACTTTTAAAAATCTTTTCATGACTTATATTAAATTATTTGATCTTACTTACATTTAAAATTTATATTATTTAGCTAATCGTGGAAATGGAAAAAAATAGGTTTGTATATTAAAATTTAATTATGTTTTATATATTTTTATACATTTATATATTTTGTTTAATTGGGAATCTAACACAAACCTAACTTTTTAAACCAAAAAACGTCTGTTGATCAATATATATAGTTGGCAATTATAACTCACTTTAAATATTTATAGCTGTTTTATTAATATTTTATACATATTATCATACCAGATGATTTAGGAAAAGTTGTATCAGAACTTGTAACTGTCATGACTACTGATGAAAACAATAAAAACTGAAGCAAAATATTTAAAAATTTTATATCATTATCATTGTTTTAATCTTACTATTTAGGAATTACCTAATAATTCATGATAAAATAATTGTAATCTGTTCATTAAAAAAATAACGATAATATAATAAATTACATTATTATTGGTATTATTTTTACTAATTTAGCTAAACTATTATTTTATAGAAGTAATATGAATTATAGTTAAAAACTCAAGTCAAGTACTCAAGTAAAACTTTTTATTATCAATGAGTATTATTTAAAAATAAATGTTTATAACATTGTAACAACTCAAGTATTAATTTTAATCATTATATTATAATAAAATTATTTTATTGTTACAGCTGTACTTAATTCTATAATATTCTAATATCATTGAATTATCTCAGATATATAAAATTATCCTTGCATGATTGAGTTAAGATCAAATTTTACTTTTTGGGAATTGGTAATCACATAGTATTAAATACTCAACTATTACCCTAACATTTGTATTAATTTCTATTTTTAATTTAATAACCATTATAAATCTTCCAAGGTGATATATATTTATTTTTATTTTGAAATTTTATTATGTTAAATTATTTTGTATACATATTATTAATGTTAATATTGAAAAAAAAGTATTAGCTATATAACCAATAAAATATTTTTGTATGCATCTTTTTTATAAAATAATTAAAATTAATTATATAATATATATATATATATATATTTCTTCCTTAGTCAAATTACTCAACATATCAATATGAAAACAAATTAAAAGACCCATATT
>NW_026099572.1:32775585-32777082 GCF_025091365.1 Daktulosphaira vitifoliae | reverse complement strand
TTTTTTTTTTTTTTTTGCTAGTTGTCACTTTATATCAGCTCTTACCGGACTGATTTAAATACCAATTTCTTAAAATTAAACACTATGTAAAAATTTGTTTCGAACCATTTCTTATGATAGAGATTTTAATTACTGTTAGATATCATCTATACTTGCCCCAACTATCTACGCCCCCACTGTGCTAGCATTTTCTTTTTTTATATAAAAAAAACTAAACGTACTAAGTTTTTTTTTTTAGCTTTGATGCGAAGCTGAGAAGGTATTAATTTTACTATATCTATACTATATATATGTCTGTGAAGACATTACCCTTAAAAATTGAAAAATTTTCCCTCATTCCCCGCAAATGGAAAAGATATCCAAAAAAATTACAAATTTAAAAATCGGTAAATTTTGTCATTTTTTTTACTTTTTTTCTTAAAACTTCCATAACTTTTTCAAAAATCAACGTAATTTTTTTTTATACTAAAACCTTAGATATTTTCCTTTCATTTGATATTATTTTTTTGAAAATTTAACACTTAACCTGCTCATTGGGGGGGATTTAAAATAGCAAAAACTAACTTTTTCAACTTAATTTTTGAAAATGTTCCAGAAATACTGCGTCCTTTAAACATATATCAAATTAAAGCTTATTTTATGTACTATAAAATGAAAAAAAAAATTTGTCCCGACACTTTATCTTCTGCATGTAAACGGCTGCCGTAGTTAAAAAAACGCTATTTTTGTGTTAAAATTTTCAACTTAAAAATGCTATAACTTTTCGAAAANGAAAAAAAATTTTATTAAAAAAACGCTATTTTTGTGTTAAAATTTTCAACTTAAAAATGCTATAACTTTTCGAAAAATATAATTATCAGCACAAATTTTTTTTTTTAAATATATTATAAGTACATCTTTCATTTGACATACTTTTTATTAAAATTGGACAATTTCCCCATATATAGGGGGCGTTCAAAACTTGAAACATTGTATAAAAATAGAACTTTTTCAACTTAACTATTGAAAGTGTTCCGGAAATATTGCGTCCTTAAATATATATCAAATCAAAGGTTATGTTATACAGAGTGTTCAGTAAGTTAGGAAACAGTTAAATTGTTACAAACAATGAGTACAATAGAAATTCGTTTCCTTATTTACTGAACATCTGTATACTATAAAATGAAAAAAAAAATTTGTCCCGACACCTTATCTTCTATGTGCAAATGGCTGTCGAAATTTAAAAAAAAATGTAATGTTTGCGATAAAAATCATCTTCTATCGGCGGGATGTTTTTTGTACTTAAATGCTATAACTTTTTCAAATATTAACAAATCAAAATAATATTTTTTATATTGAATCCTTATGTAATTTCTTTTCATTTGTTTAATTTTTTTGAAAATCTAACACTTATTCTGCTCACAGGGGGGATTCAAAATAGTAACTTTTTTACAAAAACTAACTTTTTCAACTTAATTTTTGAAAATGTTCCGGAAATACTGCGTCCTTTAAACATAT
>NW_026099572.1:32766917-32775258 GCF_025091365.1 Daktulosphaira vitifoliae | reverse complement strand
AGATTAAATCTATACTGGACCCAACTATGCAACGTCTCCACTATGCCGCGACCCCACTGTGCTGGGTTTTTTTTTTTTTTTTAATATCAATAGAATCAAACTCACGATGATTTATAATTTTATTTTAAGCCCGCATCATTTAAGTTAATTTTTTTATCACAAGCAGAGGTTGTTATGTTCACTAGAAGGAGAATAGGACTAGACAGTCTTGACATCTTACTCTAAATGGACAAAAAATTAGCTTAAAATAGGAAGTAAAATACTTAGGTATTATCTTAGATAGTAAGCTAAAATGGAAATCACATGTTGAGTCAAGAATCAAAAAAGCAATGACCACATTGTGGACTTGCAGCAGAGCCTTGGGAAAGACATGGGGTCTTAAACCAAGAGTTATGTATTGGTTGTACACATATTGTACGGTGCCCTAGTCAGGTGGACCAGAACAGCAATTGTTACAGCCAGGAAAGAACTTAGTCGCATACAGAGAATTGCTGCTATTGCCATCACTGGAGAATTAAGAACTACACCAACGGTCGCATTAGAGGCACTAATCGGATTGCCTCTGCATCTAGAGTTTAAAACTCACGNCTGCATCTAGAGGTGAAAGCTCACGCCAAAGCCACAGCACTAAGATTCCACAACTTAGGTATGTGGACTTTGGAGAGTGACACAACAGAACATGGTAAAATACTAAAAGAGATAGACAAGGGCTTTTTAGAATACCCCTTGGACTATATCAAACCGGTTCTTAAGAATAACATTCCCTACAAAGTGGAGATCACTACACGTATAGAATGGAATATTAACCACCTGACTGAAAAAGGAGGATTTGTGATATATACAGATGGATCCAAAAAATCAGGAAAGGTAGGTGCTGGAATTTGGGGTTTAAATCCACGAATAATTGTCAGTATGTCATAAGCCACAGCTTCCTCCGTTTTCCAAGCAGAGGTTATGGCGATACTGGTAGGGGCTCTGAACTTGTTGGTATACGNTCAGAACCTGCTGGTATACAAAAATAGGAAGATAACTATCTTAAGTGATAGTCAAGCGGCTTTGAAGGCACTCTGTAACGATCAGGTGAATTCAAAGCTGGTCCTCGAATGCAGGGAAACTTTAGAATCACTATCGATGTTCAACAAAGTTACACTAGCGTGGGTACCAGGACACAACGGCNCAGCACTCGTTACAGCCAGGAAAGAACTTAGTCGCATACAGAGAATGGCTGCTATTGCCATCACTGGAGCATTAAGAACTATATCAACGGTCGCATTAAAGGCACTAATCGGATTGCCTCTGCATCTAGAGGTTAAAACTCACGCCAAAGCCACAGCACTAAGATTCCACAACTTAGGTATGTGGACTTTGGAGAGTGACACAACAGGACATAGTAAAACACTATAAGAGATAGACAAGGGCTTTTTGGAATACCCTTGGACTATATNAGGGCTTTTTAGAATACCCCTTGGACTATATCAAACCGGTTCTTAAGAATAACATTCCCTACAAAGTGGAGATCACTACACGTATAGAATGGAATATTAACCACCTGACTGAAAAAGGAGGATTTATGATATATACAGATGGATCCAAAATATTNTTTGTGATATATACAGATGGATCCAAAAAATCAGGAAAGGTAGGTGCTGGAATTTGGGGTTTAAAGCCACGAATAAATGTCAGTATATCATTGGGCACAACACCCTCTGTTTTCCAAGCAGAGGTGATAGCGATACTGGTAGGGGCTCTGAACCNCCCTCTGTTTTCCAAGCAGAGGTGATGGCGATACTGGTAGGGGCTCAGAACCTGCTGGTATACAAAAATAGGAAGATAACTATCTTAAGTGATAGTCAAGCGGCTTTGAAAGCACTCTGTAACGATCAGGTGAATTCAAAGCTGGTCCTCGAATGCAGGGAAACTTTAGAATCACTATCGAGGTTCAACAAAGTTACACTAGCGTGGGTACCAGGACACAACGGTGTCACTGGAAATGAGAATGCTGACTTTCTAGCCAGGAAAGGAGCAGAGAACACCTATGTTGGACCAGAACCAGTGGTAGGGCTCACTGAGCAATCGCTCAAAGCGCTACCCAAGAATTGGTGCAGAGATCTACACAGGAAAATCTGGAAGTACTTGGTAGTACCTAGACAATCTAAAATGTTTATTAAGACCCCTGGTTTATTGCTGGGTGATCTTAATAGCATGACTAGACATCAAATAAGCACCCTGACTGGTCTACTGACAGGACATGGTCACCTGTTTAAGCATCTTAACGCAATGGGGGTATCGGAATCACCATTGTGCAGGAAATGTGGAGTAGAAGAGAAAGACTCATTTCACATCATGTGCGAATGTGAAGCCTTGTCCACGCTAAGATCAAACTACTTGAATAAACCATTTCCTGAAAAAGAGGATATTAAAAATCTAAAACCCAGAGAGATACTTAATTTCGCCAGAAAGACAGGACTCTTTGGTCATCTCTAGAGGTGACTTTATGGTTGGTAATATATTAACACTTCGGTGATAACACTTAGGTGGATAAACCAAATTAAGACAATTCGGTATGAGATACGCACAATGGACCAACAGGTTTGAGAGCATGGGCATTATGTCCACCTCGATAATAACTAAAACTAAAAAAACTACATATGTATTTCTATCTGTTCTAAAGTAATTTTTAGTTCCATTCTTATATCTTATAGGGATCAACTTTATTTATTTAAATGGAAACATACATATTAAACTAGATTATAAAATAAAAAATTAACTAATTAATAAAGACTGGATAAGAGTTCTTTAAATTATATGCACATTTTTGTACTTGAGTAGAAGTATTAATTTAAGAGAAGTTGATTGGTTAATGTAAAAAGAATTACCTTGTACGCTAATGTAACAATAAAATTAATTCATTAAATACTTTAATATTAAATGTTTAATATTTAATATTAATAAATGATTACTTTAAACTACTAAGCAATTATAACTTTGTAATATATTATGAACAATATTTTTTATTTTGCAACTTAATGTAAAAATAAATTAATATTTAAATTACTTGTCTTATTTAGTATATATTTACCCCCAAAAAATGTTGGGTAATTGTTCAACTGTGATTTACACAATATCTTTAAAAATATAATATTTTTTTCCTGGAGTTATATGTATCAATGTTCTACATTTTTTTTATGTTGGTTCTATTCTTTATCTTTTAAACTAGTATCACAATTTATTTTTTAAATAGAAATATATATTTCCAACCAGCTCATAAATAAGAAAATGATTGGTTGATAATAACTTGGAACTAGTATTTTAATAGCAATTTATAAATGTCTAGAAATAATAATAAACAATTCAACTTCATATTCTTAAAATAAAGTATTAATAACTTCCAAAATATTGGTTCAAAAGTTACTAACCAGTCATTTCCTTATTTTTAAGCTAATTTAACATATATGTTACCATTTAAAAACAAAATGTTATAATATTTTATGGAGAAGAAGAGGACCAACATTTTTTTTTGAAAATTATAGAACATATGATTAAATTTTGAAAAGAAAAAAAAAACATTATGTAATATATTTTTAAAGATATTTTTGTAACGTAATTAAACAATGACTAATACAAGATTGATAATAACATTTACTAGAAAAAATGTTGTTATATTGAGAAGATGTTTAAAGCATAGAAAAAAAATTTTAGTCCAAATTATCAGACTTAATAGTAGAATTTAAAAAATAATATATACACATATATATATATTTGTGTACAAATATACAAAACATATTTAAAACACAAAATATCTAACATTTAATCAGTACAAATTTAAAGGAACCTTTTAATTATTCATGCAAAGATTCAACAAGAAATTTCAGTGATTTTTAAAATTATAATCAAATTTTAATGGATAGATTATTTATTCAATTTGTACAATAATTAATCTCGGCATAAAACATTGAATTTTATAAAATGATGAGACTTTCTAACATAGGCACTTGATTAATAAAAACTCATCATGTATAATATATAAATACTTATAAAATTTATTACATGTTATAGCATTATAACACATGTATCACAATTTTGGGCACCTGTTTTCATGCTTATAAAAATGTAGAATGAATATTTTTTAAGTAAAGGCAACACACTTAAACATAATTTCAATAAGACACTAGACTATCAAGTGCTTTATCAGGATCATTATTGCATTTAACAAGAGCACTACATATATTCTCTTCTCGAAATCCAAAATCAATAAGTCTATCGACATTTTTCATAAATGATACAGCATTATCTGGATTAAAATTGTTGGTAACTAATGCTTGTTCTATTCGATCTGCTGGGTAACCACTAGACTCTTCTAAGGAATGTATCTGAATTAAAAACTCTATAACCTAGAACAAAATAATAGTTATTACTCAAATAATTTTTATATTTCATTGATATATATACTTATATAGAACCACAAATCAAACTCATTTATTTCTATTATTTTAGTCAATAAAAATATTAACATGCTATTTAAATTTAATAGGTCTCATTAAATTTGATAAAATATTTATTTTTTTCACACTTTAAAAATAGANATTTTTTTCAAACTTTAAAAATAGAAATTTAACTTTCTAGTCTTAGCAATTTAATTATTAAAAAAATTACACAGATAATTTTTTAATAATAAAATAATTTTCTACTTGCCTTTGATTCATCTTTACCAAACAGTTTGCATGCTCTTGCTGCACGAGATAATGGAAATCCCATTTGGTTCATTTGATCCACAAGCGATTTTGTTGTAGGTGAAAGTGACCTATATGGATTTGGTAGTGATGATGTTAATGAATTAGAGCTATTATTCATAAAATTGGGCGTTTGTGATGTAGCATTCTAAAAACAATTATAACCATATTTGTAAAAGGTTTTCACTAAGTTATTTAAATCGATAATGAACAAAATCTTACTTCTAACTCTTGATTATCTTTTATTGAGTTAAGGTCATCTTGTAGTTCTAAAAGTACATTTGACATACTAACAAAAGGTACACTTAGTGTGTTTTTATTGTTACTCAACATTGTATTAGGAATAGTATGAAATGGTTGAGTTATATGTGTACTAGGATTAACAGATTGATAGACTATATAACTATCATCTATATGTTCATTAAAAGTAGATTTTGTATTATATTGAGAAATTATTGAATTTTTGATCTGAGAACTATCATATTGAGTCGTTGAAGGAATTGATGTAGGTTTTAAAACAGTAGCTAATTCTTCTAAATCATTAATAGTTTTCAATTCCATATTATCAAATGGACTGGATGTATCAGATTCAAAATCTGATATATTAATATTTTTTGAAATTATGGGTTCATTTGAAGACACCTTAGAGTTATTTTGAGCAGGAATTGGCTGTAAAACTTGTATATTTTGGTGTGATGAATCTATCAAAGTCAATTTATGCAAATTAAGTGAATCTAATTTTTTTAACTCTTCAACTTGAACATGGCGTTTAGTTATGGAATCTTCTCGCAATTTACTCCAAATTGACATTTTTTCCAACACTTTTTTTTCCAAACTAAAATTATACTGTAAACAAAATTAATATAATAAATATATTTTATAGATGAAATAAAATAATTTCCAATTTTAAACAATAGTTTTACCTCGTATTTTAATGCTTGAGATGAAGGTTTATGCTGAAGAACACTGGGTAATGCTATCTTTTTAGGAGGTTTATACTTTTCAATAATTTTAACTGGAATACCATCCATGTATGATCCTAAAATATTTTTACAGTAAAATTATAGTACAAGAATAATATTTATAATAAGTTGTTATAATGAAAAAACAAAATATATTATTAATCTGGCTACATACCATTTTTATCATTGTCTTGACCACCAATTCCACCATAGGACATGTTAAGTACAATGCACATAAAATATATGTACGTTTTGGTACTTCATAAAATATACAAATTTTACAATAACGCACAACCTAATTAAATATATTATAAAAATTATATTTGTATTAGTTATTTATTTATAAAAGCAAATACCATTTAAAACAGTTGTAAATAGTATTAAAAATAGTAACTATTTGTAATATAAATGTAGATGTTTCATAAATATAGTTTGCTAATTAAAATACAGTAAGAATATTAGTTTTCTTGGTTTCCACAATCTGCTATTGTATACATAATAGAATATATTATTAACTATTTTTTTTCTATTTTAGGTATTTTAGGTAAACCTTGTAATGGACTTTAATTTTTATAACAATACTTAATTAGGCACATAGTGATATATATATATAATTTAACTTAAACATTTTTTTTAATTATAACATTTTATTTATATATATAAAATATATAACATATTTTACCAACTTTTCATAATTAATTCGCAACTCTAAAGAGGGTTGTAACTTCCCAATTGAGAAAAACTGGTGTATACAATTGAAATAGACAGGGTGGTATTTAATTTCTATCTTTCATAAAAGTATTTTTTTTTTAACTTTAAATTCAGTACAATATATTTTGCTATAATTTTTAAGATTATGAAATATACTAAATATATGTATAAATATCTTAATAGTATTTAAAATATATTGTAGAGCAAGTTAATAATTTATTTATTATATAATGCTATTTTAAGCTTATATAAATGTTATTAAACCATTAATTTTAGAACATGTTGTATAGGATAGTAGTTCATGATATATAAATACTATTAAATTACCATTCAAGGTATTAAAATCATAAATTAGATCATTTTTATCTCCAATTTTCAGAATTTACAATGTCGTATATTAAGCAAGATATTAGAAAACTAAGTTTATAAAAGAACTTAACTAAAAAAATGTCAAGTTAGTTTTTTTTAATAAGAATCGAGAATTTTTACTTAATTATAAATTTAAAGATTATTTACAAAAATATACTTACTATTATTACACTACTTCAATTTAATTTAACATAAGAAATATTTAATTACCATTGGATTATTATTATAATTCTAAGTTCTAAAATCACACAAAAATATTGATTTCTTAAATCTTAACAAATGGTAGACAATAAATTCTGAGAAGTATAAGAAAATTTCTACAAACAAAACAATTAATACTTGAAAATTCATTATCTTTAATCTATTCTTCATCGAGTGATAAGAATTACTACTAAGTGAATCCGTAAAATGATAAGAGCTAGGAATACATCATTTTAAGAATCACTACTTTTTGTTCCATAAATAACTTATTCCAATAAGCATTTGTTCCGAAGCTGTTATCGAAAATTATTATACTAATTAACAATTTATTCACTAATTACAGGGACGCAAACTCATGTAAACATATCATATATCATGTATGAGTTAAAAATTATAATTTTTTTAATTATTTTTTTGTTTTGTTTTAAACTACTTTTGAACCACTATTTCTGGAGTTATGATCATTTTTGTATTTGAGTTGGAGGCAGAATGTGATAGGAAAAATGCGTGATATTATACATGTATTATTATTATGCATACATATAGTGGTGGGAATTTTCGTTCCTTTAATGGAATCGTTCCTTTCGGTACAGTTACTGAAAAGTAAGCGATTCTAAAGTATTCAGTACACCGGTACTTTTACTCTTTTGTAATTGAGTACCTTAATTGCGACCCGTTACCAAAACCAAACCAGTATTTATTGATCATATAAACAGTTGTATCTACGCGGGACGTTAGTAGGCACAGTACCAATAATTAATCAATAAATACTTCTGTCATTTACTTATCAGGTAATATTTAAAAGGCGCGAATGCTTTTAGATGCGAAAATGTTTAGATAAGAATTTTTTTTTAGCTGTAATAATACAGAAATATTGATAGGCTTAATGAACTTTAATGAAAAAAATAGATATTTTACCCCAGAATAAATAAATAATCGTACTTTTTAGACATGTACCGTATTTTGGACAGGTCTAATATAATATATATAATATAATCAATTATTAAAGTATAAAACTATCATATTATTAACCAATATGTTAAATAAGATACTGTTTTTTTTAATTATATAAGTATGTTACAAAATTAAAAATATCTTCAAAACAATATTTATTTTAAAAAAAGGGTAGCACAGTGGGGTCGTGGCATAGTGGAGACATAGCATAGTAGGGTCCAGTATAGATTTAATCTGACAGTGATTAAAATCACTATCATAAGAAACGCTTCGATGCAAATCTGTAGATAGTGTTTAATTTTAAAAAATTGATGGATAATTGCAAAAGCAACATCAACTTCTATTAAAATAAAATACAAAACCCATAATTATCATACAAAAATAGTATATTTTTCAATATGGTAGCCATTTGCG